>NC_048602.1:9221928-9351928 GCF_003668045.3 Cricetulus griseus | reverse complement strand
TTAGAAGAGGAGGAGAAGGAGGAGGAGAGGAGAGGGAGAAGGAGGGAGAAAGAAAGGAAGAAAGAAAGAAAGAAAGAAAGAAAGAAAGAAAGGAAGGAAGAAAGGAAAGAGCCAAGTGTCAAGGCTCACATCTATAGTCCCAGAACTGGGAAGATGAAGGCAAAAGCTGTTGAAGTTCAGCCTGGGCTTTGTCTCAAAATAGACAAAACCCCAAATACTTATTTGTTAAAGTTAATGTCAACCTGGCAAGATTTCGAATTACATAGGCCACAAGTCTCTGGGCATGTGTTGGAGGGAGTTTCTGAATTAGGAGTTGCGGTGGAAAGACCCACCTTAAATATGGGTTACACCATTCTCTGGGCTGGGGTTCTGGATCAAATAAAAGGGAGAAAATTAAACCGAGCACGAAGGCTTCATCAGAGATGAAGTTCATCCTGACTGCAGATGGAAACTAACCAGCCACCTAATACTCCAACTGCCTGAGCCTTTTCATCACCATGGACCAGTCCTACCCTCAAGCTCTGGACCAAGTTTAACTCCTCCTCCTCCTTCTCCTCCTCCTCCTCCTCCTCCTCCTCCTCCTCCTTCGTTTTTTGTTTTTTTTTGAGACAGGGTTTCTCTGTGTGGCTTTGGAGCCTATCTTGGCACTCGCTCTGTAGACCAGGCTGGCCTCGAACTCACAGAGATCCGCCTGCCTTTGCCTCAAGAGTGCTGGGATTAAAAGCGTGCGCCACCAACCTTTTCTTCTTGAAGCTGTTTTTGTTGCAGTGGTGAGAATACACAACACCCTGCCTTCTACTGCTCTAAGGCTGTGTGCGGTCCAGGCTTCACTGTCCCGAGGACCCGAGGCTCTAACATTCTAAAGACCTTCAGAAACTTTTGTCTCATGCATCTACAGAACCTCAGATCACCCACAGAGACTCAATTCTCTCTCTCTCTCTCTCTCTCTCTCTCTCTCTCTCTCTCTCTCTCTCAGACCTGTGAATGGAAGAAGACACGGAGTTCACTTACAAGTGGCTTCGGTGGTCCGGCGACTATAGGACTTCCGGACACGATACCTGACTACCAGTTCACCTCTTTCCATGGTTGGCTCGAACACCTCCCTAGAGGGAGAAGGGAGAAGGTGAGGGATGAACAGAACCACGTGGAACCCTGTCCTTCTAGTGGGGACAAAAGCAAGCACCAGTTTAGCCCAAGCTGTGTGGCTCTGTGTGGCTCTCTCCTCTAGTGTTTACTGAGCACAATGGAAGGCACCACCCACTGCCTTCCATCGATCTTTTCCTCAGGTCTCCTCATCTTCATTGAGATGCTACACGCACGCGCGCGCGCGCGCGCGTGCACACACACACACACACACACACACGCACGCACGCACGCACGCACGCACGCACGCACGCACGCACGCACGCACTTTTCTCGTTGGTCTTCCATGACTCCAGCCTCTCCATCCCAGTCCACAGAGCCGCTCCCATGGAGTTCTAACTTACCCATAGCGGGTCTCCTTCTTCCTCCGATGGACAAGGAACAGGGCCAAGATGAGGACACAGGCAGCGGCCACAACTGCTCCCAGCAGTACATACCACCAGGGCCACGAGAAGGCAGGAGGTGGGGGTTCACTCACTGTCAGGGGGTATGGGGGACAGATCATGGCTAAGGTCCCTGGATCCAGTTCCCTGGGGCCCGGGAGGGAGTGGCATGGGAGGGAGGCTGGAGTGGAAGATGAGGGGTGAGGGAGATATGAACACGGGGGCGGGGGGGGGGGACTGGACTAGCACAGGGGAGACAGGAGCAGGTTAACCATGCAAGGAGGCGACCTGGGTGTGGAGAGGCACGTGAGGAAGGGAGAGAACCCACGCAGAGCAGGACAGCGCACGGAGCACGTGCAAAGTGGCACAAGGCTGGGGAACAAAGAACTAAGGAATATCTCCGGGGAGTGCTCAGTGATGCGAGTCACGAGAGAGATACAGCAAGCGCCAAGGGGACGTGTGCGAGAGCAAAGAACCAGTTGGCCACGGGAGGAGTTTGGGGCACAAGACAGATGAGAAATATCCACAGTTTTTGTTTCTTTTGGGGACAAGGTCAAATGAACCCCAGGTGAGCCTTGAACTTAGGAGGTAGCCAAGGATGACCTTTAACCTCTGATCTTCCTGCTTCCACCTCCCGAGCACTGCAGCTACAAGCATGTATCACCGTGCCTGGTTTACACGGTGCTGGGGATGGGACCCAGGGCCTGGTGCATGCCAGGCAAGTCATCTACCGCCGGAGTCACCTCCCCACCTCTATCTCTTTTTCTAGACAAGGTTAGTTGTAGCTCAGGAAGGAGCTACAACTCCTTAGTTAGTTGTAGCATGGGGAAAGGATGGGCATAGAATAGAGCATGGAAAGACACACTCTCTCTCTCTCTCTCTCTCTCTCTCTCTCTCTCTCTCTCTCTCTCTGTGTGTGTGTGTGTATGTATAGAGAGAGGGAGAGAGGGAGAGAGAGAGAGACAGTAAAAGCAGGAGACAGGCAGAGAGACACACAGAGAGAAAGGTAACAGGACTGTTAAGGATGAGGGCATTTGGGCTAAGGTGGGTAAAATTCCTGGAGAAGCAGCTATAGGTTATGGGACCGTTGTGGATTGTACAGTTTTCAGTGGTGTGTGGTGGTTATAAGGCACGCACAGTGTGTAAATTCACCAAGATGTTGAGTATAGCTGGGCATGGCGATGCATGCCTTTGGGCCCAGGATTCAGGATTCAGGATTCAGGATTTAGGATTCAGAGGCAGAGGCAGAGGCAGAGGCAGAGGCAGAGGCAGAGGCAGAGGCAGAGGCAGAGGCAGAGGCAGGCATATCTCTGTGAATTTCAGGCTAGCCTGGTCTACACAGAGAGTTCCAGGCTAGCCAGGGACTACTACATAGTGAGATCCTGTCTCAAAAAAGGGGGACAAGCCGAGCCTGCAATGGGCATGTGTGAGGACTGAATGGTTATAATGGGCTTGAGCGGAGCGTGGGTGAGGCAGAAGTATGAGCAGATACGTGAAGGGCATTTAAAGACAGGGAGCGGAGGGCTGCAGAGACAGCTCAGAGGCGAAGAGCACCGACTGCTCTTCCACGGGTCCTGAGTTCAATTCCCAGCAACCACATGGTGGCTCACAACCATACGTTATGAGATCTGGTGCCCTCTTCTGGTGTGCAGATAGACATGGAAGCAGAATGTTGTATACATAATAAGTAAATAAAATCTTCAAAAAAAATTTTTTTAAAAAGAAAGTGAGCTGAGTTCCGAGTGGTGGCTGTAAGAGCCCTAGGAGGGTAGGATGGAAGTGGGAAGAATGTTTGAGATTCACTGACAAAATATCTGTAAGAGAGAGCCTCTTCCTTCCTTCTCCTTTTTCCTCTTTTCCCTTCCTTTCTCTCTTCCTCCTGTCTCTCCTGCCCTCTCTTCCATTGCTCTGTCTGTTCATCCCTCATACTTTCCATCCATCCAACCATTGGCCTGTCTAAATATGCATTTACCTATATAACAATTCACTATACACTCCCACTTATATTTCCATCCACTCGTGCATCTACCAAGCCTTCAATATTTTTTTTTTTTTGAGACAGGTCTCACTATGTGGCTGGCCTGGAACTCACTACATAGACCAGGCTGGCCTCGAACTCACAGAGATCTGCTTGCCTCTGTCTCCTAAGTGTTGGGATCAAATGCTCATGCCACCATGCTTGGCTATCCTTCGGTCCTTTTTTTTTTTTTTCCCCACACAGGCATCTATCCATCCATGCGTCTGTCAACCCAGTTTCCACATACTCACCCACGCAGGCATCCGGTGTATGTTAATCCATCCACTCCCCCACACACCCAGGTGTCTGTGAATCTATCCACTCAACCAACCACTCACTGGGCCATTCTAGGCGCCTCCATCGAGGACCACAGACATTGAAGAAGGTAAGGATTAGAGGATTGTGCTTGAGAAGCTTGAAGGGGGTGAAAGGTGCGTGGCCCTCACTGCACGTTGGAGGGAGGGAAAGAGAGGGGACACAAAGCCCTTACCCAGATGGTGGAGTGGTTGTCCTTGCCCTGTGAGGAGAAAGGACAGAGGGGAGATGCGCTCAGAAGAGGGCAAGACTGGCATGCCACAAGTGAGGGGGTTGACGGAGGCTCTGTGCTAGGCTCAGGGCAGGAACAGAATCTAAGCTGGCGGAGCACTCAGAGACGTGGAGAGCACAAGCCAAGGGTGCCAGGAAGAGGCGATCCTAAGGGCAGCTGGCAGGGGCCTGGCATGGCTTTGGAGTTACCTGGGCGCCAGGGCTCCAGGGGCACAGGGAGGCTCCAGGGCCCATCCCCAGCAGAGGTATAGGCTGCCACAGACACAGTCAGGTTCGCCACAGGCCTGTCCCCCCGAAGTTCCAGAGTCACCTCTCGCTTTAGTCCTATGTCCATAAGTACCTAGGAAGTCCAGAGGCCACATAAGGATGGATGTTTAGGTCTAGCATCCCTACGACTTCAGCCTCAACTCTTTTCTTCATCCCCAGACTCTCATCTCCACCCGGCTCCCCATCTCCAGCCCCATGAACGCTGGAACGCCAACTGCAGAGGGCAGGGAGTCTGCCTCGCTCCTGGCCACATCTTTAGCTCCTCCAAACGGTGCTTGGCACCAGGCACAGCTCAGCATTCGTCGAAGCACTGAAATCTCATCTTTTCCCTTCCATCCAACTCCTCCTAACTTCCCGTCCCCTCTCTGCACCTTGGGGTGCAGCTAGCCGAGATAAAAACATTTGTATAAATGAGGGAAGCACCCCTTCCCCGAGATACAGTACCCAATCCCAAGGAGGTGCTTTTACAATGCTCACAGACAGACATTCTCGGCCCCTTCCTTGTGGACCCATTTAGGATCCCCGAAACTCGTCTTAGTAGGCACGGTGCAATGGTACCTGACTTAAACAGCTGTCTGAGCCTACTTCCCCAGTTCCCTCTTCCCACAACCGTTCCACCCCAACCCAGCCAGCAGCACCCACCTCGGGGGTGTCCTGGCCTCGATATGCCAGCCGGTACCCTAACAGGGTGCCCTGCAGGGGCACCCTTGGCTCCTGCCAACGCACGAGGGCCTGGCTCCCATTCCGCATGGCGCTAACGTTCTCGGGGGGACCCAAGGGCACTGGAGGACATGGAAGAGGGAAGCTGGTACCCCCACCTCTTCCTGACCCCCTCCCTGTTCCCAGGAAGTGGGGCAGGTTGCAAAGAGCACACGCGTGGGCAATTCGTGCAGGCTTTCCATGAGCGGAAGCTCAGGGAGAGATCTGGAGAGAGGCCAGTGGGCAGAGTTCAGGGGTCACGGGCTGGACAAGGAGACAAAGACCATGTGGGGTAAAGGGGTGAGAGGAGAAGCTCAGGGTGGCACCAGTAAAAGCAAAGCACAATGGCATTTTCCTCCCCAGACCTTCTTACCTCCCTCCGTGGTCTCCACAGGGAGCCAGTGGGTCCAGGGCGAGGGGCCCTGGCTGCTGGTGCAGGATACCCGGATGTGATATGGGGTGTGAGGAAGGAGCTTTTCCAGCCGAAGCTGGTGGGGGGGCACAGATACTTGCAACGTGATGGGCTCTTCTGGAGGGTCTGGCTCTCCCAGCCAAACACCCAGCCCGTCGTCAGACAGCACAGCCTGAGGATGGAGAAAGACATGAGGACCAGAGACAGTAGTCGCACTCTTGATTGTGGTCTGGGTGTGACTATGCAACTTTGCAAGGATACGTATGTGGGTCTCTGGGTGTGTGTGTGTGTGTGTGTGTGTGTGTGTGTGTGTGTGTATGTGCATTTGTCTCTGAGTGTGCATGCATCTCTGTGTGTTCGAGTGCACGTGTGTTGTAACTTCCTAACAGGACAACAAAGACATCCAGATTTGGAAAGAAACCATAGGGCCACTCTATCCGTGTCTTGCCACTTGCAAAAGCCACCTCTGGCAAGACTCTTTTTTTTTTCCCCCCTTTCTGAGCCTCGTTTTCCTCATTTAGAGGATCAGAGATGTCTTGAAAAAAGGTTAAATTCAGTTGTGAAGCTCTCAATGGGGCACGAAGCTTCAGCAGCTCAAGGACAGACAGCCTGGACTACATAGTGAGTTCTTGCTTTGGGGAAAAAAAAATCAGGGCCAGGTGGTGGCAGTGGCACACACCTTTAATTCCAGCAATAGTGAGGCAAAGACAGGCAGATCTTGTGAGTTTGAGGCCAACCTGGTCTATAGAATGGGTTCCAGGACAGTCAGGACTATGCAGAGAAATCCTGTTTTCTTTCTTTCTTTCTTTCTTTCTTTCTTTCTTTCTTTCTTTCCTTCCTTCCTTCCTTCCTTCCTTCCTTCTTTCTTTCTTTCTTTCTTTCTTTCTTTCTAGTTTTTTGAGACAGGGTTTCTCTGTGTAGCTTTGGAGCCTATCCTGGCACTCGCTCTGGAGAACCAGGCTGGCCTCGAACTCACAGAGATCCACCTGCCTCTGCCTCCCGAGTACTGGGATTAAAGGCGTGCGCCACTGACGCCCGGCGAGAAATCCTGTTTTAAAACACAAATAAAGGAAAAAGAAAGAAAAAGCCAATCTCCAGATCTTGCCCCTTATTGTGTGACAAGGGGACTCTACTTGTCATATGTCAAAGTTTAATGACATGTAGATTAGTTTGTTTTAACACAATAATATCAAATTGTCCCCTCTCTGACTTCTTTCTTTCTGAAACAGGGTGTCACTATGTATCCATGGCTGGCCTGGAACTTGCTACATAGACCAATCTGGCTTCAAACTCAAGAGATGCACTCATCTCTGCCTCTGTTGTTGTTATTGTTGCTGTTTATTTGTGAATGTGAGTATGTGTGTTATAGGACAACGCGTATTGAGTCAGTTCTCTCCTTCTATTACTCTTAGGTCCTGGGAACTGAATTCAAATCGTCAGGTTTGGCAGCAATCACTTTTACCTGCTAAGCCATCTTGCTGGCCCTACATTGTTTTTTGAGACGGGGTCTTTCAACAGGACCTGGGACTCACTGATCTGGCTAGGCTAGCCAGCCAGTGAGTTCCAGGGACCCACCACCTCCATCTGCCCAGCACTGGTATTACAAGTATGTTCCACTATGCTCAGCTCTTTTGTGTGGGGTTGGGGGATCAAACTCATGTCCTTAACCTTGCATGCTAAGCACTGTACTGATTGAGACTATATCCGTACCCCTTTCGTCCCATGGGTTCCAGGACAGTCAGGACTATGTAGAGAAATCCTGTTTTCTCTTTCTTTCTTTCTTTCTTTCTTTCTTTCTTTCTTTCTTTCTTTCTTTCTTTCATGGCATGACCCAAGGGTCTCATCTATGTTGAGCAGTTATTCCATCACTAAACTCTACCTCAGCCCCCAAGTCAGTATTTTTCAAGCGCCTACTATGTGTTAAGTCCCTTGTTCTTGGATAAACACATCCAATTCGTCTTCTCCACTTAAAGCCTCAATTCTTGTTCTCATTCCCATTTTACGGATGGGCAGGTTCAGGCCCAGAAGCTCAGAAGCTTTCCAAAAATGTCATAGTCCCCAAAGAGGACTTGACAAGATCCAAGAAGGAGACAGGCCAATGATGGGTGGCGGGCAGTGGGGGGACGACGAGGAGCCTGCTCTCTGACCTACAGTGACAGACGGGAAGAGGAACCTCTGCCAGGACAAAGGGGAGATGGGTGCAGACCGTGGGCTCAAATCCACTCCCACTTCTCTTTTCCCTGGACGGCCATGACCCTCCCTCAGGAACTGTCCAGCCTGAGCCTGTGGGAGCAGGAAGTGAGACCTGGAGAAGGAAGGACACACACTTCTGCTTTTCTTTAGACGCTGCGTGGATGTGGGTAGGAGTGCAGCTGCAGCTGACCTGACATCTGAGGGCTTTCAAGTTGGGGAAACTCCAGGATTCAACCTCAGTTTTGTTCTTCTAGCTAGGGGAGCAGGCCACTTTCCTTTTCGGATCTTTCAGCTCTGTACCTTAAAAGGGGAAAATCCCTCCTTGGTAGATCCTAGGCAGGGGCTCTACCACTGAGCCACACCCCCAGCCCCTCACTGGGGGGATCCTAGGCAGGGGCTCTACCACTGAGCCACACCCCCAGCCCCTCACTGGGGGGATCCTAGGCAGGGGCTCTACCACTGAGCCACGCCCCCAGCCCCTCACTGGGGGATTCTAGGCAGGGGCTCTACCACTGAGCCACACCCCCAGCCCCTCACTGGGGGATTCTAGGCAGGGGCTCTACCACTGAGCCACGCCCCCAGCCCCTCACTGGGGGATTCTAGGCAGGGGCTGTACCACTGAGCCACGCCCCCAGCCCCTCACTGGGGGATTCTAGGCAGGGGCTCTACCACTGAGCCACACCCCCAGACCCTCACTGGAGACTCTAGGCAGGGACTCTGCCACTAAGCCATACTTTCAGCTTTTAAAATATTTTATTTTAGCTGGGTGGTGGTGGCACACACCTTTAATCCCAGCACATGGGAGGCAGAGGCAGGGGGATCTCTGTGAGTTCGAGACCAGACTGGTTTACAAGAGCTAGTTCCAGGACAGGCTCCAAAGCTCCACAGGGAAACCTTGTCTTGAAAAAACAAAAAACAAAAAAATAAAAAAAAAATCTTTTATTTTGAGACCATCTTGCCATGTTGCCCAGGATAGCTTTGAACTCTTCATCCTCTTGCTCCTAAATGCTGGCATTATAGGCCTGTCACATTATAACTGGGCTGTTATATATTCCATCAGACAGCCTCTTCTGTTTGGCCTATGCTAGGCAACACTGAGGTGACCATGTGACTAACAACACTGTCCACAGAGAGCCCAAATGCCAGAGGGCGACAGGCCTACTCCAGACAGTGACAACCGAGAGTGGTCAGGACAAAGACAGTAAGCATAGCGCTGTGACAGGAACAGCTACAAGTCCTGTTGGCTCAGAGCTCCCAATCTGACTAAAGTCAGTATTACCAACACTAAAAAAAAAAAAAAACAATAAAAACCAGATAGTAGTCTGTAATACATCCCCAGACACTGTTTTAAGCTGGCTACTTAGATGGGAGAACCAAGGCCCACAATGGTTATGGGATTTGCTCAAGTTCAACAGGACACTTGGATTAACAGGTGTCTCTACTGTCTCCCAACAACACTCAGTGGTGTGGAAGGGCTGGTTTTTCATAGGGCAGCTGTGGGCCTGGGGGTGTGGACAGAAGTAGGGTTCAGATGGAAGCAGTCAGTCACAGGGTCTTACCTGCAGGTTACAGTGGGTAAGCGGGTAAATGCCACTCAGGCCGGGGGTCCAAGCTACCTCTAGCTCCGTGGGCTGTCTCGAAACCACGTGGAGATGGTGAGGCCTCTGGGGGAGCACTGTGGACAGATGAGGGAAAGCTGATTCTTGGGAACCTTCACTAAAGGCTCTCCACATTCCCTCTGCCTTCTCTGACCTCTGCTCCAACCTCCCCATCCCATCCCATCCTCATCACCAAGATCCCCGAATCCTCTTGCTGTCACCTGTGACAGTAGCTGTGCGGGAGGTGGTGACTCCCTTGGCGTTGTGGGCTTCACAGGAGAAAGAAGAAGTCTTGTTCAGGCCTGGGGAAGAGTATGAGAAAATACTAGAGTCACGCGGGGGAAGGGGCGACTCCCAGGCTACGCTGAGCCCACACACCTTGCCTGACCTGGCCAGGTCATGCCAGCCCACCTCGTATTTTCATGGAGTGGGTGAGAGTGTGGGAGAAAGAGAATGACATGTTAGGAACTCTATTCCCACACACCAGTCCTATGTCTCACTACATGGCCACACATGGCCCACATAGGCTCACATAACTACACTGTCATGCCCATAGGCTCACATAACTACACTGTCATACTGTCATGCCCATGACCACACAGTCACTACAATTACACTGTCATGCCCAGGTAGTGGCCCACACAGTCACACACACACACACACACACACACACACACACACACACACGCACACACACACACACACACACGCACGCACGCACGCACACGCACACGCACACGCACACACGATGCACAGAGAAACACACATGCTTACACACATGTACGCGGAAACACACGCTCAACTCACACAGACTCACTCAGACACATTGACGTGTTCACGTCCGCCAAGCCAGATCATGCTACACACTGTCATCCCAGAGAATCTGGCAAGCTGAGGCAGGAGGATCTCAAATTCAAGCCTGCCTGGCAGAGTGAGAACAAGGCTCTGTCTCAAAATCAGGCAGTTAAAAAACAGATTGGAAGGGACTGGTGAGGTGACTCGGTGGTTAAGAGCACTGACTGCTCTTGCAGAGAGCCTGGGTTCAGGTCCCAGCACCCACATGGCAGCTCACAACAGCCTCTAATTCCAGTTTCAGGGGATCTGATACTCTCTCTGAAGTCCACTATCCCAGCATGCATATGGCCCCCACACATACGCTCAGGCACACACATTTATGTATAAAACAATTTTTTTTAAAAAAAAAAAACAAGATTCTGGATGTAGCTCAGTTTTCTATAGTGTGGAAGGCCCTGGGTTCAATCCTCGTTCCTGCAGAGAAAGGGGGCCAGGCCCTTGTAGACATATACCAATGTATCAATGCATACTCACACAAGCCTACACAGACTTACAGAGAGAGACAAGGAATGAGCACACACTTAAGGACGGAAGTCTGTGGTAGTATGCAAGTGTTTGATCATGGATAAATCTGTCTACTATACCTGCTTCCTCTCTCTCTCTCTGTCTCTCCCTCTCCTCTCTCTGTCTCTCTCTCTCTCGCTCACTCTGTCTCTCTCTCTCTCTCTGTCTCTCTGTCTCTCTCTCCTCTCTCTGTCTTGCTTACTCTCTCTCTCTCCCTTCTCTCTCTCTGTCTGTCTCACACACACTCTCATGCTGTGCACAGTCTTCCCACAGATGCCTGTTCAATTTCTCTCTCCTTCCTTTATGCTCTCTTCTCCGATGACACAACTAAGTGACTCTGTCGCTGACCAGTCTGTGGGGAACGGGACCCTGCCCCCCTCCTCTGCTTTGCTTTCCCTTCCTCCCCACTGTCAGCGGGTTTCACATGTCACCCAAGAATCACACTGCTTAGGGCTCTCCCTCAGCAGAATGTCATTCTAGGAGAGCAGGGATCGTCTGTTTAGGTAACCTTAGGGCGGCAGCATTGCCTGGCACACGGTAGGTGCTCCGCAAATGTCTGTTGAATCAGTGAGTAAATTTTTAAAGGGGTGTGTGTGTGTGTGTGTGTGTGTGTGTGTGTGTGTGTGTGTACCATACGTGTTCAGGTACCCTCAAAGACCAGAAGAGAGCATGGGATTCCAAGGAGCTAGAAGCACAGGAGGTTGTGAGCTGGCTCACATAGGTGCTGGGAACTGAACTCAGGTCCTCTTCAAGAACAGCAGGTACTCTTATGGTCTAAGCCATCTCTAAGTCCAGGGCCTTGTATATGCTAATCCAATACTCTACAAGTGTGCCACCTCTCCCCACCCCACCCCACCCCCGGCCCCCGGCCCCCGTCCTGCTCCTCCGATTGGATCCAGGCAGATACCCACTGCCAAGCTACAAGCCCCGCCTTCCTTTTACATTTTCTTTGGAGATAGGATCTCAATGAGCCGCCCAGACTGACTTGAGCAGACCCTGTAGTGCAGAAGGGCTTCGAACTTGTAATCCTCTTGACTTAGCCTCTGGAGTAGCTGGGATTAGAGGCGGACAAAACCAAGCCTGACAAGCAAATGAACTCACGAGTGTGCGTCTGTGTCTGGGTGTGTAAGGAAGAAAGGGGAGCCTATATAATGTAAAAGGCAGCAAGCCAGTTAATGTGTTTTGAGTAAATGTCCCCGTGTATGGGAGAGATTTGGGGGTCGAGGTGTTTGTGCGAGTCCCTTGTTTTGTCTCTGTTTGTGTACCCACCCCTTCTGTGTGTATACCTGTGTCACCACCACGTGCACGCACGAAAAAGTACAAACACAAACACCCCAGACACAAGCATGCAAACACACACAGATACGCAGTACCCATTTGTGCAGGGTTCCCGACACACTCAAGTGAGCGTAGAGGATGAGCGAAGGCCCTATTAGTATTGGGCCTGCAATTCTGAGCGCGGTGGACGTGGATGGTTGTGCGTGCGCTCGCCCATCTGTGTTTCATGGCTCGTGTAAGTCTCGGGACATCGTGTGCTTGCTTGTACGATTCTGGCATCGGCATTCGTGCGAGCGCAGCAGCGTTCCCTCCACCTGGTATGTCGGAGGGTGGCCTCGCTAGCCAGACACAAAGTTTCCTTTTCTCGGTCAGCAGAGGGAGTGGAAGCGGGGAAAATCCGTCTCGAAGGCCGGAAGGGGGTGGGCAGGGAAGCGCCCTAGCCACCACAGCTGCCAGGGAAGGCTGCGGTTCCCGCCAAGGTCAGGTGCCGAGCCGCAGCCCCCGCTGCCCGAGAAGGGATGCGTGGCCCAGGGAGGGCGGCCGGGGGGTGGGGTGGGGCGAGCCCTGGGTCCCGTGCAGCCACCTGGCACGTGGGTACCACTGCGCAGGAGCTGGCGCCACAGACCAGCTGGAGCAGCCCCGGGGCAAGGGGGGGTGGGGGTGGTTCTGGAGCTAGGTTCTGTTCCAACCGCAGCATTCCTGCCCCCGCCTGAGTCACCGGGCGCCCCCCACCCTCCACTTCCGGCCTGTCCTGGGGGGGGCACAGCGTGGGATTCCCCATTCCCATGTCCCAGAGGCTGCGTCTCAAATAAGGCCTCTGGGATGAACCAAGGGGTCTGGGACCCCTCTATCCACTGCTCTCCAAGAGCCTGTGCACTCCAGATGTGTTTTCCAGATGTACTGCCCCGCCCCCACCCCATCCGCTCACCCCACCCTTGGCTTTTCCTAGGGAATGAGAGATGGAGAGAGAAGAGGGCACGCCCTGACTCAGAGAGAGAGAGAGAGAGAGAGAGAGAGAGAGAGAGAGAGAGAGAGAGAGCATACACACGCACAAACTGACAAAATTCCTTCACAAAGCACCGTCCCCTCCCCCGACAGTGAATCACTCTTAAATACACAGGGACCGTTATTAGCACAAATATAAACACAGAGCTACAGCGCTGGCTAAGCTATACACCATCCACAGGGCGGATGCTGTCCCAAACACAGTGACATAAACGCCCTTGGGGCTTACTGGTAAACACATGGGGGCTGACAATGAGGCATAGCCCCCCCCACACACACAGACACACACTCACACAGACACACACACACCAGTCAGCCAATGTGGAACTCATAAACACAGTCCGACCTGCACACATCCACAGTAAACACCTGGCCAAACAGTATACATAGACGTTAATACTGACAAACAAACCTCAGCAGACTGGGTCCTGAGTACCAAACAGCACACAGTCAAGTGTTGACAAGGGCAGACAAATAAATACAAACTAGGAAGCAATAAAAAGTTAGTCTTCACTCCCCCACATCATACCCTCCCCCCAGAAAGGGGGTGAGGAGCACCCCACCTTTATCCGTGCGGAAGCGCAGACACAGACAGATGGGAAAACAGAGTTATTGCGTAGCCACAACGGCCCTCTGCAAGACAGGGACATTGCCACATATTGCGTGGGTAATAGGTGTCACCAAGAGTCTGGGGGAGTCATTAAAGAGAAGCCCCAGAGAGAGCAGAAGCGTGTTAATACTCTGCGGCGAATTCCAGCTTGTATCTTTGTCTCTCGCTCTCTGGTACACCCTGAGGCACAGAATTTCAAGCTGACAGTAATACTTTTTCTTTTGACAGTCAGTAAGAAACACACAGGCACCTCCCCTCTCCCTTTGGAGACAGGGTCTTGTGAAGCCCGGGCTGGCCTCAAACTTGTAATCCTCCTTGAGTGCTAGAATTACAGGCACAAACTGCCATGTGTGACGTCTTGATTCTGCAAGGGAAGAGGACCTCACACGGGGACATACAGCCACAGGTGCACCTGTGAGCCAGTGTTGTCATCTTAATATACAAAGTAATCAAGCTAGCTATGCAGTGTCAGCCGCACTGGTCTCAACACAGAGGGAAAACAGAAGTCAAGGTTGACACCTACAGAGACACTCAGAAAGCCGCAGAAACTGGCCTGCAGTAAGACATACTCTCCTACAAAGCAGTTGTTGCTGATGGATAAGCAGATTTGGGAAGACAAGGCTATATGTGTAGATCCCCCCCCCCCACTTTCCAAGCAGACATGTTCGGAGTTCCTCACCTCTTTGCAGGTGTTTCTGTTCCGGTTACAACACACATGAGACCCTTTGGCACTTGGGTGCCCCATTTCTCCCCTCCCCCTCCTTGTCCAGCCAGGCTGACTCAGGCCCCATTCCTAGTCCTACCAGACCACTCGAGCCACGGGCCTGAGTCACCCCTCTGGGGGCCAGCACACTCATCAAACTTCCTTGCACACTCAGGGCTCCCAGAATGCTGAGAATTCGAACCCTTCTCTCCACACTGAAAGACCCCCTCCTCACCTTCCCAGAGAGGCGGGTGGCAGTTGGTGTTTTAGGGAACTGTTAACTCTTAGGGTTTGGCTGTCTTCCCATGATGAGCCACCCCCATGTGTGTGCCCCATGCCTTCTTCTCTGCTAGGGACACTCTATGTACAAGGTGCCCCAGTCGTGTCTCTGACGACCAAAATGCCCCAACTGTACAAAAACAGAGGGTCAGTCTGACATGGGGCCCTATCATTCAGATCATATTATCATATATCTCTCCATGCTAGGTCACTTCTGTGGCCTGTTCTCTTTTCGTTTTCCTCCCTCCCCTGCCCCTGATTTTTTTTTTTTCTTTCTTTCTTGAGACAAGGCCATCTATAGCCCAAGCTAGCCTCGAACTTAGTATGTGGCCAGGGCTAGCTTTGAACTTGATAGATAATTGAGGCTGGTCTGGAACTTGTGGCACTATTGCCTCCACCACCCAACTGCTGTGATTACAGGCATACACCACCAAGGATGGGGTGCTTTGAATGGATCCAGGGCTTCTTGCATGCTAGGCAACAATTGCACCAAATGATCAACAACCTCCGCCCTTTGCTTTTCTTGGTTGGCGGGGTCCCACACTGTAACCTAGGCTGGCCTAGAACTCACTATGTCATCTAGACAGACCTCAAAATGGTCCTTCTGCTCAGCTTCCCGAGTTCTGGGATTACAGGTATGAGCTTCCATCTTGTCTTCTCTATCTGTCTTTCTCTGTTGCTCCCTTTCTCTCCCTCATTGTATCCTGGGCTCTATTTTGCCAGGACACCTCAGCTGAGCAGAGACCTCCTCCCCTTAGTTGAGGCCCAGGGGACTCTTCAGGGCAGGAGGCGGATGGAGGAGGGTACTGGTTAGTTCTGATGCCCTGCTTGGGTCAAGGGCTAACAAAGGAGCAGCAGGCCTACACACTTGGGCCACTGAACAGCTTAGAGGAAATTTGGGACAAAGAATGCTATTCAGAGAGAGGCTGGGGTGAACAGAAACACATACAGAGAGGGAATGAGAAAGTGATGGAGAGACAGAGGGGTGGAGAACAGACGGACAGATGAGAAAGTCTCAGGGGCAAGTGGTCAGCCACAGTGAATAAAGGGCCCTCAATCCCCTGCTTTGGTCCCCGCTCTTGGACTCACCTGGAGCTTGCAGCCTGTGCTGGGAGCTGTGGCCTGTGATGGGCACTAGGGGAACAGCATCTTGAAGCCAGAGTAGGTTCACGGGATCAGGGGGTCCCTGGGCCTGGCAGCTTAGGTTGAAGGGGGTGTTGGCTGGCACAGCTTTGTCCTCAGGCTCCTCCAGGAAGTACGGAAGACCTGGGCAGTTGGTGGTAGAAAAATGAGTTTCCCTCGGAACCTCTCAGGGGCCAGATTATCATTAGGACATTGGAGCTGCTAAACTCTAGATCCACCCTGCAGGGTCTTTGACTTGTCCCTTATAACTGGTCCCTCAGGACACCAAGTTACCTTCAGATGTCTGACCCTTTATGCTTCTGGGCCTAGGGCCATGCTTCCAACATCTGGTTCAGCCTATGCCTGACCACCTTGGACAACTTCCAGATCATGTGAGAGTCTCAACTCTTCTCACCTGTTCTCTGGTTGTTTTTTTCTCTTCCCCCTTCTCCCCCTCTTCCTCTCCCTTCCTTCTTTCTGCTCTCTCACCCTCTTTGTTGTTTGTTGGTTGGTTTGTTTGTTTTGACTGTGTAGGAATTCACTCTGTAGACCAGGCTGACTTTGAACTCACAGAGATTCCCCCTCCGTCAGCCTCCTGAGTGTGGTGGTTTATGTGTGTATCACCATGCCTGGCTTTCCTGGTATCATTTTACTAATGATGTACTTGGGGTGATGGGAGAATTAATTCATGTGTCCCTGACCCTTACCATACCCTACTCCAAGTATATCTGATCCCCCAGGACATCCAAATCTCCTCAAATGTCTTTCCCTCTGGGACATAGAATTTCCCTTAGACCTACTCCCAACATAATTTATGTCCCACCCACCCACCCCCCTGCAACCATCCTCAATCTCCAAGATTCCCTACATCTCTAGGCTTTATGTCCTGATGGAGAACTGAGATCTCTGTCACCCGCTATTCCTTCAGAAGCTCTGCCCCGAGACCTCACCTTCCAGCCCTACAAAGCCAGGCTGAGACAGGAAGGTCCGTCCTTCCAGGTACACCATGCACTGGTACTCTCCTGCGTCTGCAAGTTGGAGGGATGAGATTCTGGAAGGGAAGAGAAGGGACAGAGAGGCTTAGGGTCAGGGCTGGAAGCCGGGAGGGTCAGCAGAACTGAAAGAGGGGGTCTGGACAGGAAACTCATAGAAGGCTGAAAGAGGCACTATTTTTAACTCATTTTTACAGAAGAAGAAAACGAAACCCAGAGGTCATATCACAACCCCAGAGCCTCATGGCCAGTGAGTGGTCAAGTGGAGATTTCCAACCCAGGTGGAGTGGCTGCCCAGTGGCCCTGTGTGCAGGGAGACCCGTGGTCAGGGACAGGTGGCACACCTGAGCTGACTGACGACTTTCCATTCATCTTGCCAGTTTTCGCCCAGAGGCACCTGGGTCTGGGTGTTATCAGCCAGGTCTAAGACCTGTCCATCTCGAAGCCACATCACCTCCGGGGGTTCCCCCTGAACCTGGAGCTCACACCGAAGGGTTCCCGTGAGTCCTCTGGCACCGGTGATATTCCCCGGGTTCCCCACAAATGGGCTGTCAACCTCAGTCTGTGTGTCTGTTGGGAGATGGCAAGGAACGTGCTTAGGAACGCCACAGTCCGTTACTCCTCTCTTCTACACTCTCTGTTTGCCCACCGCTGCCAGGACCCTACATAGTTGTAGAATGATCTCAGAGGGGGGGTGGGGGTAGAGGCACTGGGGGGAGGATGGGAGTCTTCCCAGGGGACTGAGGTCCGGCTTCCATCCCATGGCCAGTCTGTTGGGAGGAAGGCCTGGGATCTGGCAGCCTCCCACGCCCTGGACTGCATGGCAAGGCCGGTCCCCGCCATTCCCGTCTCTAGGGACTTTACAGTCTAGGCTGGGAGATAGAGGAAAAGAAAGTGGAGAAGGGAGGGAAGGAAAGGGAGAGAGGAGAGAGAGAGAGAGAGAGAGAGAGAGAGAGAGAGAGAGAGAGAGAGAGAGAACCAGCAGGCCAAGAACAAGTGGTGGAGGGGGACAGCCGTGACAAGGGGGCCCAGGACTCCCAAGCTTGCCCCTGTGTTGTCCCAGAAAGATTCTTTCCTGTCACCTGCCCCCCCCCCCAGACTGTCCCTCTGCTCAGGACCTGGATTCATCAGTCTCCAGCGCGCCCTCAGCTTCTTCCATCTGTCTTTCTCCCCGGCCCATCTTCTGTCCCTGGCCCTCCCAGTTTCTGTTTCTTGTTCTTCCGTTCTTCCCTCGGTTGCTTTCCCTACCCCCACCGTCCCCCAGTTTGTGTCTTTCTGTCTCCCCGCAAGTCAGCTCTCGGTCGTCCCAAGGAAACTCCCTAAACCAGCCCAGCACCCCGAACACCTGCCAGCCAGCCCCCACCCCCTCGCTCCCCCTGCCCTGTGTCCCATCAGCGGGTGTCTCTACCCCAGTGAGTCCCCCATCACTCACTCACCCTTGGGAGCTGCACACCCCCAGCACCACAGCGCCAAGCACCAGGCCAGCGGGACCCTGCCCATCCTCGGGACACCACTACCGCAAACGATGCCAAACTTTCTTCCCAAGTTGATGGGCACCTCTCTCGGGAAGGGGGCAGGGCCGGGTCGTCCCCGGCCCTCCCCCCAGCTCTGGGCTCCTGGGATTTGGCACTGCCCGCCTGGCACAGCGGGAGCCCCTCGGGCTGGCTCAACTCCTTCTCCTCCTCCTCCTCCTCCTCCGCAGCAGCAAGCCGCCTTCCCGGCTACCCTGCCTCATTCTCTGCCTCCCAGACGTCTTTCCCCGCCCCTGGCTCCCCCTCTGCCTCCGCCCACTAGGGCCCCAGCACAGGGGCCACTGGGACTCGGAGGGGTTAACTAAGAGAAGAGTCCTGGATGGGCCTTGTCTTTTTAAAGGAGCCTTGGCGCCTTGGAGAGAGGCTGGGAAGGTGGAAGGAGCCCTTTGTGGCTGATGGTGGCTGAGGGCCGATCCTGGGCTGGTGAGTTAGGAGAATGGGCGCTGTCCCCCGGGACTCTCTCAGGGTCTGGTAAACATTCCTGCAGAATTTCCACTCCTCTCAGCACAAGACGCCCCCCCCCCCTTTTGGGCCTCCACCCTCAGCCCAGCCTCCCAGGCCTCCCTTCACGCCCCCCTCACACTCAGCTTGAACAAGGACATTCTCTCTCTCTCTCTCTCTCTCTCTCTCTCTCTCTCTCTCTCTCTCTGCATTGACACAGAAGCCTGGACAGGTGGAGACACGTAGTGGCATGCGGCCTGCCCACGTACACCATCAGATGAGCTGGGTCAGGCGTTTGCATGCTGGAGAAGTCTCACAGATGGAAGGTCACTGCTGGACAGGCAGGCGGACCCCGGGTGACATCAACGCTCACACCCACCAAAGCCCACTTGAACACACAAACAGGAATCTAGAGGTGGCTGCAGACTGGAGTGGGAATGCCAGCGCTGTCCCAGCCGTGCCACTAACTACGGGCAGTGGGCAGACTCCTGTCTCCCCGTGTGTCTGTGTGTCTAGCTGTAAGATGGGAGTGAGGACAGCCCGTGCTAATGTAGGAGTGCGTGACCGATCTAGGTCAAAGTGCAGTGCAGTTCCTTGCACGTGGGTAGCCCAGCTGACAAGGTGCCCAGGATTTCTGGCATCCCATTGTCTCTCTCTCTCTCTGCACTTGCGCTGTTTGCGCCTTCCTTCTCAGGGAAACTTGTATCCAGCCCTTGCTGATCTGGGGCCAGTACTCTGGCTCTGAGGGGCCAGTACTGTGCCTCTAGGTGTTTGCCATAGAGGATGTGTTCAGAAGGCCTCTAGCACCTAACTCTTTTCTCCATTAACCAGAGAGATGCTTGATCGGACCTGGGGGTTTTCATATATACAATGTATTCACTCTTACTTTATATACATTGGTGTCTGCCTGCATGTGTATCTGTGTGAGCGTGTCAGATCTTAGAGTTACAGACAGTTGTGAGCCGCCCTGTGGGGGCCCGGAATTGAATCCTGCTCCTCCGGAAGAGCAGTCAGTGCTCTTAACCACTGAGCCATCTCTCCAGGCCCGGAATTGTTTTTCTTGATGACCTCAGACGTCTGTGTTGCCTCCTGGTGTCTCTCTCCCTTTTTACCCTTCTCCACACCCCTACTTTATTCTACTTCCGCTCTCCCTCCCTCCAACTCATTTCTTGCTTAGGCTCTAGGAGGGTGTTTCTGAGACAGAAACCCCCCCCCCCCCCCCGTTAACCATGCCTGGCTAACCCTGACTCTAGCCGTGACTCCCGCTGCCCTGAGGATGAACTCCAAGCTCTCCAAATGCTCGCTCAGGGTCCCACCCCTAATCATCACCCTGTGTCTCACTTTTGTGTCCCCCCCACCCCAGCATCTGACCCACCCACCGGTCTGCGCCTCGGAATCAACGTGGCTTATATGGAGCTGGCATTAATAAGGTTCCATGGAGAACTCGGTTTTCCAAACCTCTCTCCTATTCGACTCTCTCTCTCCACAACCTTTCCCTGGTCCTGTCTTGTCCTCTGCCACCTGGATCGCAGCTGTGGGTCCCTCCTTGGGTGGCCCGAGTCTGTCAGTTCTTCCTACAAGTTCAATAGCCTCAGCCGCAGGGTGTTTCCTAACCCACGTCTGACCCTTTCCTCCTCCCATCCCCCTCCCTTTCTCCCCCTACCACTTAGTCACCACCTTCTGTCTCAGCCTCTGAGATAAAGCCACAATATCCACTTGACCCTATCCCTACCTCCAGTGCCCTTCCCCTGCACAGGCCTGGGAGCATCCTATACCGAGCTCCTGTACCATCTCTCAACCCCACCTGTTTCCCTCTCATAGTTTCCAGCGCCTTCAGTCTAACCTAGCTCCACTCCCGAGATAGGCTGTTCACTCTCAACACCTCTTTCTCTTTGAGATGGTCTCACTATATATATATATATATATATATATATATATATATATATATTTAAATTTATTTATTATGTATGCAACATTCTGCTTCCATGTCTATCTGCACACCAGAAGAGGGCGCCAGATCTCATAACGGATGGTTGTGAGCCACCATGTGGTTGCCGGGAATTGAACTCAGCACCCCTGGAAGAGCAGTCAGTGCTCTTGACCTCTGAGCCACCTCTCCAGCCCGAGTTTATTTATTTATTATGTATACAATTACTGCACGCATGCTTGCACACCAGAAGAGGGCACCAGATCTCATTACAGATGGCTGCGAGCCACCATGTGGTTGCTGGGAATAGAACTCAGGACCTCTGGAAGAGCAGTCGGTGCTCTTAACCTCTGAGCCATCTCTCCAGCCCCAAGATGGTCTCACTATATTGCCAAGGCTGGTCTCAACTCCAGGGTGCTGGGTTGACTGACAGGTGTGTGCCCGCCACGCCCAGCTCACCCTGTGCTTTTCCTTGGCAGCGCTTTCCATGGATTCTCATCGTGGATTTGTTGTACAATTCTCTGTTTTCTCTCTTCTCTCTGACCTGTGGGGCTCTGGGAGGACAGACTGGGATGTCTCACATGTCGCTGTAACCATGGAGAAGGCCTGCACACAGTGGACTGCTAATAAAGAGGGCATCTCTAGGGTACAGAAGTCCATCCCGGGCCTGGGGAGATGGCTCAGAGGGGAAAGTGCTTGCGGCGCTGGGGAGCTGACTCAGGTACAAGGCAGGTGTGGCTGTGAACGCCTGCCTGTAACCCTCCCTAAAGAGGTGCATCCCTGCGGCTCGCTGGAGAGCCATTCTAGCTGAAACTGTGAGCCTCCTGTTTGGTGAGAGATCCTGCCTCAAAGAATAAGGTGGAGGGGCTGAGGAGAGGCTCAGGGTTTGAGAGCACTGACTACTGTTCCAGAGGCATCAGTTCCCAGCACTCTACTGGCTGGTCCAGAGGGATCTGACGCCCTCTGCTGGCCTCTGCAGGTACCAGGCATGCACATGGTGGGTTGACCTCCAAGCAGACAAAACACCTACACACATAAAAAAAAAAAAAAAAAAAAAAAGACAACCCTCAGCAATAAATAAGCAAATAAGGTGGAGAGAGAGGAAGACGTTCAATTTCTACCTCTGGCCTCCTCACACACATGCAGACACACTGCATCTGTGTATGTAGAGGCAGGCACACATACATATCACACACACACACACACACACACACACACACACACACACACACACACACACTTTTTTTTTTTTTTTTTTTTTTTTTTTGGTTTTTCGAGACAGGGTTTCTCCGTGTAGCTTTGGAGCCTATCCTGGAACTAGCTCTTGTAGACCAGGCTGGCCTCGAACTCACAGAGATCCGCCTGCCTCTGCCTCCTGAGTGCTGGGATTAAAGGCGAGCGCCACCACTGCAGGGCCTTCTGGTTGCTGTTGTTTTTGATCTAACATGATTTCTTTAGTGAATTTTTGGGAATTTCACATTATATACCCGGATTCTGTTCACCTTCCAATCCTGCCATAGCCTTCCCTCTCCTGCCCCCGAAATGAAAATTAAAAAAGAAAAATCAAACCGACAAACAAAAACAAAACAAAAAGAACAAAAAGCAAACTTAAAAAAAAGAAAAAGAAAGAAGCCTGGTGATGGTGGTGCACTCATTTAACCCCAGCACTCGGGAGGCAGAGGCAGGCGGAGCTCTGTGAGTTCAAGGCCAGCCTGGTCTACAAGAGTGAGTGCCAGAACAGTTAGAGCGGTTACACAGAGAAGCCTTGTCTCAAAAAACAAACAAATGAACAAACAAAAAAAAAAAGAAAGAAAAAGAAAAGAAACCTCTTGGCTCCTGCATCTTTCCTGTCTCTCCAACACTTCTTCATTCATCCCAGTGGCATTGGGAGCCGTGGTGTGTCACACACTACACCCTTTAGTCCAATCAGTTTTACTTGCAAATGTCCACTGCAAGGAGTCACTGGTTTCAAGGCCTCTGGTTTCTGGTACCCCATTATCACTGGATTCTCGCTGGAACTCTTCTGGGATAGGAAGGTCATGGAGGTCCTTCTGGTATTGCTCCACAGGAGCAGCCCCTTCACAAGCTCCAGCAGGTCCTAGATGGGAGTAGATGTTAGGGTGTAGCAACCCAAGGCCTGGCTGTGGACCTGGTGGTATTTGAGCTGGTCAGACCAGGCCACTGCCCTCACCCCATCAGGCAAGGGCCATCGAGGTCAACTTTCCCCAACCCATGGTGAGGGGTGGGGCCATCTTTCCTGAGTGTGTTTGTGGGGCAGGGATCTCTCTTGCTGTGGCATCCAGCAAGAACAGGATCAGCTTTCCCAGGACCAGCAAAGGGCAGGGCTGATCCAGCATGGTCCTGACTCCATCACACATGGTTCCCATGACCCCTGAGGCTACATGGGTCACAGACATCAGCAAAGACCCCAACTGCAGTACAACCATGGACCCAGGAATGACCCTGGTCAGCAGCTTGGGCCCAGATGACATCCTGGCTCCGGGTGGAAACACAGGTTACTCAGATCAGGATGGCTCTGGTGGTGGCATGGTCCCGGGACACCACAAAGACCACAGGTTGTGGCCCCGACCTCAGGCTTCCTTATAACCTTTGGTGGCATCACAGACCCAGATTTCTGTGGGACCAGACTTGGTCCTTGGCAGCAGCTGGGTCTGGACATCACCACTGCCCCAGGTGGCAGTGCAGGTCACTCAAATTGGCCCCCGTGACAGCAAGGCCCTTGGACACTAACATGGCATCCATGTGGCCTTCAATGGTAACAGGAACCTTGGACAACATAATAGACCCTGCCTGCAGCAGGGCCATGGACCCAGGCATGGTTCTCAGCTACACATCTGGTCAGGATGTCACCATGGGATTGGGTGGATTGGGTCACTCAGATCTGCATGGCCCTGGCTACAGCGTGTCTCTGGGTCACCAATATGGACTCAGGTGATTGACCTGACCCCTGGCATCCACATGGCCTTCAGTGGTAGCATGGGTCACAGACTTCAACACAGTAAGATCATGGACCTAGACATGATCCTTGATCATTAGCCCCGGTCTGTTGTTTTTGTTTTTTTAAGGACCATAAAGATGGCTCAAAGTGTAAAAGCACTTGGTGCTAAACCCCATGACCTGTGAGTGGCCCCTGAGACCTACATGGTGCAAGGAGAGAACTGACTCTTGTAAGTTTGTCTCTGCCCTCCATGGGGGAGATGTGGCATGCGTGTGTGCGTGCGTGCGTGTGCGTGTGCGTGTGCGTGCGTGTGTGTGTGTGTCCATTCATATGCATCCAGAGTAAAACAGATAAATGAATAAGTGTAATAAAAAAGGGGAGAGCCTTATCCCTTTTCAAATCACTTGAAATATGATAACAATATGAACCCAGGCCAGGCATGGTGGAGTACACCTTTAATCTCAGCACTCTGGAGGCAGAAGCTCTGAGTTTGAGGCCAGCCTGTTCTACAGAGCAAGTTCTAGGACATGGTCAGGACTACACAGGGAGACCCTGTCTCAAAAGACCAAACAAAACAAAAAACCAGGCAAGTGTGATCCTAGCGTTTGGTAGACTTGGGGGGGGGGCGGTCAGAAGGTCAAGGGCAGCCTTGGCTTTACAGAGAATTCAAGGTCAGCCTGGGACATATAAGATCCTGTCTTTTTTGTTTTGCTTTAGAAGCAGGGTTTCTCTGTGTAACAGGCTGTCCTGGCACTCACTCTGTAGACCAGGCTGGCCTCAAACTCACAGGGATCCACCTGCCTCTGCCTCCCTAGTGCTGGGATGAAAGGTAAACGCCACCACCACCACCTGAGTAGACCTTCTAAAAAAAGAAAGAAATTAAAAGGCAGGCATGTTCTAATTTTTTTCTAATAATTGCCTTAAACTAACCCTAAGAAAGAGCGATAAGAGGAACAGACACAGCAGAAAGTCAGTGGTTATTTTATTTTTAATTCTGTCTGTGATGAAGATGGAACTCACGGCCCTGTACATGTTAAGCTGGTGTCTGCCACTGGTGCACACTTCCAGAATGGTGAAACCTGGAGGGGAACGGTGTTGAAGAGACAAGAGCAGGGCACCCGTCCGGTCTGTGTCCTTAGAGCCTGTGTGTCCGTATCTGCATTCAGAATTGGAGAACTTCCAAAGGCTATAGCTGTCATTGGCTGAAGACTTTCCAGGACAGCAGACAGCCTCAGCCCTGTCCCTCCCCTCCCCTCCCCCTCAGCTTCACATCTGGTACTGATGTCAGTGGCAGAATGGGCGGTGACCCTGTTTTTCAGGTCCCTCCCAGCCTCAGGGGAGGGGCGGACTCCCCCATCCCCACCCCTTACTCACACAAGCAGAGGGGGGGTCCGGTCCTGGGCCAGAAACAAACTTTGATTGCAAAAATGGGGCCTTTCAAGTTACAAAGAAGTCAGATATGGCCTCTGTCCCGTCAAGGAGGGGTAGAACCTGATCCCTGTTTGCTCATCTAGTCCTTCCAGGGTTAGGGCTAGGGAATGGTTGGAAGGAGATTTTCAAAAAATTGTTTTTGGGGGCATTGCTGGGGAGTGAACCCTAGGCTTTACAAATGCCAGGCAAGTGTTGTCTACCTCTGAGCTACAGTTTGAACACCCTGACGGGACTTCAATGCCAAGAAAAGTCAGGATGTGTTTGGGAGCAGAGCCCTGATTAAACATGACTGGGGACATTCCTCCTGGGGGTTGCCAACCACATTTGTACAAGGTTTGTGTCCACAATTACATTTATATTTGGGAAAATTTGTTGGAAGGAGTGTGGCTGATGAACAAGGGCGTGGAAGTGGCCAGGAACAGTTTTGCCGTCATGGTGTGTGTCAGTAGGAAGAAATTCGGAAGAGCCAAGACATTGTCACATATGGCCCGGCTGTGTGGATGACTGGCTGGCGGCCATAGATGGAGGCACTCATGTGCCTGGATGGTGGTGAGGTCATCCATGGAGTAAACAGGGACATCGTTCTGGCTGTCGCATGACCCCAGCTGGGGCATGCTGTTTTCTGTGGCGAGGACCCAGCAACAGCAGTGATAGACATGGAGTCCTGAACATGGCTGGGCTGTTGGTGTGGCTGTGTAGGTGGTAGCAGGACTAGGATTGTGAGCACATGGGTTGTCTGGTGGACGGCTTGGTGGGTATCCGGTAATATGCCTGTGAGTCCAGGTGACATAGATTACATTTATGTAGTCTGAAAGCCTATGCAGCCCCTTAGTGGTCCATACCTGTAATTCCAGGACTCGGGAATCTGAGGCAGGATGATCACAAGGTTGAGACCTGTCTGGGCTACATATACATAGCCAGACCCTGATTCAGACAGCCCTCTCAAAAAAAAAAAAAAAAAAAAAAAGCATCTGTTGCCTTGGAGTTGTGTAGGTGAGTGTGATCCTGGGTCCCCGCAACTGCCTGGACTTACGATGTGTGGTGTGGCGTAGTTTCTGAGACACTTGGTTCATACACCCCCTTGAGGCTGTCACCCCAGGTGGCTCCCGCCTTCTTTCATCTGGTGGACTGGTCGCCGGTAGGCCAGACCTGCAGCTGGAAGTCTGGGGGGATGTTGAAAAGTCCACTGATGGCTGGCTGCAGGCTCAAGTCACCTGGTGGGCACGGCGTCTCCAGGGAGAAGGCTTGCAGGATAGCAGTGAAGAAAAGCCAGAGCTCCGCCCGAGCCAGGCCTTCTCCCAGGCAGACTCGCTTACCTGGCAGGAAGAAGGGGTTGGGTCAGCTGTGCTCACATCAGAGCCAACAGAGACCCTGGGGTGCAGGAAAGCACCTCCCCGACTGGCACTGACACCCACTGGTTATAACCAGTCAGCACCCTCTGGGTATCCCTAAGGCCCAGTAGATACCTAAGGAGAAGGGCAGGAAGGCTTCATGTTTCCTCAAGTGACCTTCAGTGTCCAGGAAGCGGCCCGGGTAGAACTCTCCTGGGTTCTGGAAAACCTCGGGGTCGTGTAGTACAGAGCCGATGAGGGGGAAGACCTCAGTGCCCTGAGGGGACAAGGTGAAAGCCACACACTTGGGTTTCCTGTACTGATACTTTTAATATAACTTGATTTTTTAATACAAAGATTTTTTGTATTTACTTTTTTGTTTTGTTTTGTCTTTTGAGACAGGGTTTCTCTGACAGCCCTGGGTGTCCTGGAACTACCTCTGTAGACTGGGCTGGCCTCGAACTCACAGATTATCTGCCTGCCTCTGCCTCCTAAGTGCTGGGATTAAAGGCATGGCCTACAACAGGCTAGATTTTATTTTTATTTCGTGTGTATGAGGGTTTGCTCCAATGTCTGTGTACAACATGAATACAGTGCCCACAGGGGCCAGAAGAGGGTGTCAGATCTCCTGTAACTGGAATTACAGTCGTGAGTCACCATGTCGGCGCTGGGAATCGAACTCCTAACTGCTGAGCCATCTTTCCAGCCCACCTATCTGTGTGTGTGTGTGTGTGTGTGTGTGTGTGTGTGTGTGTGTGTGTGCGCGCCTGCGCGCATGCATGTGATCACACATCCTGGGAAGCCAGAGAGGATGTTAAATTCCCTGGAAATAGAGAGCCACTCAACATGGGTGCTGGAAACTGAAAATGGGTTCTCTGGAAGAGCAGCAAGATCTCTTAACAGCTGAGCCATCAAAATTTTTATTGCTGTGTAATATAAGCAGCAAAAGCACAGAACCTTCCTTTAAACATTTCAAGTGATTTGTTAATTTCATATTTTACTGTCAACTGTATTTTGCTTTTGTCTAATATTGACTGTCACCTTGACATTCAAGGAAGTCAAGGGTAAGTAAATACATACATACATATGTATAACACACACACACACACACACACACACACACACACACAACTTTTTTTGTTGTTGCTTGAGACAGGCTTTATCTGTGTAGCCCAGGCTATCCTAGAACTTGTTTTGTAGACCAGGCTGGCCTGGAACTCAGAGATCCACCTGCCTCTGACTCCTGAGAGCTGGGATTAAAGGCGTGCGCCATCACTGCCGGGTCATATTTTTTAAAAAGTGAAAAAAAAAATTACAAAATAAAAATGAAAATAAATAAATATTTAGGGCCTTAATTAAGGTGGTGCATGCCTTAATCCCAGCACACAAGAGGCAGAGGCGGGCGAATCTCTGAGTTCAAGGCCTGCCTGGTCTAGAGTCTCTGTCTTAAACAAACAAAAAAAACCCAAACAACCAAAACCAAACATGATGTCAACGCTAAGCAAATGCTTCTGTGTCTCTCACTATGTGGCCCAGACTTAATAAGGGAAATTCGTAATCTGTGAGGTTACGATAGCTTTTATTAGGTAAATGCCAGTCAAACGCAAGCCAGAGCGTGCCAGGGGCAGCAAGGCAGGGAGGCCAGAGAGAAGGGGCCCCCATGTGCCTTGTCTGTCCCTTTAAACCCTATCCAGGGTCACTCTGACATCACCTTGGCCACGCCCATTGGGGCGTGGTCGGGCACACCTGTAGCCAGCTTCTAGCAGGCTTACCCTTGTCCCCTACACAGGCTAGCCTTCAACCTGTGATGATTCTTCTGCTTTAGTTTTGGAGTACTGGTGTAACAGGCATCTGCCCCCACATTGGGATAACTGCATGCTTTCTTTGAGTACCTGACGCACTACCGTGTATGCAACAGCTGTGCACAAGCATGAAGCCCTCCCTCCTTCCGGCTTTCCCCCCCCAAATCTCTGCAATAAGCCCAGGAAGGAGAAAATAGTATCCCCAACTTAAAGACAAGGGAATCTGGATGTGGTGGTGCATGCCTGTAATCTCAACCCTCGGGAGGCTGGGGCAGGAAGATGGCAAGATCGCAGGACCAAGGTCAGCCTGGCCTACTTCACAAGATCTTATTTCCAAAGGAAAAGAGAAGAAAGACAAAAGGGCGTATGTTCAGGGGTGTAAGTCAGTGCTGGAACACTTGCCGAGCGTGTGAGAGGCTCAGAGTCTTACCCCTACTACCATATGGGGTGGGGGAGGTAAAAAAAGATGAGGAAACTAAGGCCGGGGGAGCTTAAACAGTAGCCAAAGGAAACCCCGGGTCAGCCTGGCAGAGCGTGTTATTTTTACACTGTTTTGAAATTCAGGGAGTATGCTGTGATCCCGAGATTAAGCTGTGGCTGTCCGAAGTCACCTCTCTGGGGAATGTCTCAGAGAGGCCAAGGCAAGGCTGTGTGTGGGAGGGATGTCCACGAAGGCCACAGCCAGGCAGGGCTGCAGCCTCTCAGGCCGGACCAGAGCTCGCGCATACTGCGGGCTGATATTTTATTATTATTTTTATTATTATTTTGAGACAGAGTTTCCCTGTAGCTTTGGAGCCTGTCCTGGCACTCACTCTGGAGACCAGGCTGGTCTCAAATTCACAGAGATCCGCCTGCCTCTGCCTCCCGAGTGCTGGGATTAAAGGCTTGCGCCACCAACGCCCAGTTGGGGCTGTTATGTTAGAGCAGTGACCCTTTGCTGATGCTGTGACCCTTTAATACAGTTCCTCATGTTGTATTGGCTCCTAATCATAAAGTTATTTTGACTTTATGCGACTATTTTGACTAGTTATTTTGACTAGTTGCGACTTCATAACTGCAATGCTGCTACTGTTATGAACTGTAATGTAAATATCTGATCTGCTGCCTCTGTGAAAGGCTCGTTTGGCTCCCAGGCTGAGACCCGCTGCTTTAGAGGCTGTGGCAGGTGGGGGAGCCACAGGGGAGAGGCAAGACATTCTTTGCTAAGCAGTCTGGCCCATGGGTTGTGACTTGGGAAGGTGAAGGAGCTCCGCGCAAAGCGCCATGGGGTTGTTGTTAAATAACAGAAAGACAGGTAGAAGTGGTTAAAGTTAGTTCCTGGGTTCGAATTTTGTCTTCCCGCTCGAGGGCTGGGTGCATTCATACTGATCTTAGTTTTCCCATCTGGAAAACGGGTGTGATAATTACACAGGATTCTTTTGGAGACCAAAGAAAATGATACTAAAAGAAAGAGTCCAGAACAACAGCTGGAACCAATGTAAAGGGTATGTTTGATTCGTGTTATTGTGACATTGTGGCTGCTCTTTGTACGCACGCAGGGCACCCACCCACCACTAAGAGCTGGGTAGATTATCTCGCAAGTCCAAACTGGATATTATTATTATTGTTATTATTATTATTATTATTCCCAATTTATAACAGGGGTGTGTATTGAGGCTCAGTGGATGAAGCAATTTGTTCAAGTTCCAGCTGAGAAAACAGCCGGGCTAAAAACATAAGGATTTGATTCTAGAAGGAGCCCGCTGCCAGGGTTATCTCAGGACTGAGGGTATATCGCCCCCTGGTGTTTGCATGTCCGAAGTGCTTTTCAATGGAGGCAGGAGAGAAAGGGGTGGGTGGTTGCAGGGAGGGTCCAGACAGACAGACAGACAAATCAGGGCCGAGATAACTGCTCTGGCTATGCCACACACCCACCTGGGGCAAAGTGTATCCGCGGAAGCAAGTGGTCCTCGTGACGGTGTGGGGCATTCCCATGGGCACCAGTGCCAGGAGCCGCTGTGCCTCGTGTAAAACTGCATCCGTGTAAGGGAGGCGAGCACGATCGCTCAGACTCGGAGCCCTGCCGGGACCCAGCTCCTGGATCAACTCCTCCCGAACACGCTCTGCATGCAAGAAGAGGGTTGCAGGTCAAGGGTGGGATGGACCCTGTGGTCCTTGTCCTAGGAGCCTCATCCCGTGCAGCGGTGGTTTGGGGGTGAGGCTGGCAGCAGGCAGGCAAGGAGCAGCTAGGCCTGGGGTCTCGTTCATCCTATTTGCGGGGTATGTATCAATTTTATCTTAACTCAGGTAACAAAAAATGATGGTCACCGTTTTGGTTTTTTGAGACAGGGTCTCCCTATGTTGCCCGGGCTGTCCTGGAACTCACTCTGTACACCAGGCTGACCTCAAACTCACAGAGATCCGCCTGCCTCTGCCTCCCAGTGCTGGGATTAAAGGCGTGCGCCACCACACTCGGCAAGGTGGGCGTCCTTATTCATTTCCGTTTCCTAGATGTGGAAACCGAGGCCCGCAGACCCAAGTCATTCTCTAAAAGTCATAGCTGAATCCACTAGACCTCTGAATGCTGCCTATGGGTCAGGCTATTTCACTAACCTAAAGGCATTTAGGTAGAGTTCCTCCAGGATTGGGCGTGGGTGGGTGGTTCATTCCCAGCCTGGCCTGTTAGCCATCTGCCCTTCCTTACCACTGAAGGTTCAGGTCCAGCTTCTGCTACCATCATGACCCTCACCTCTTTCTCATTTTTTTTTTTTTTTTTGGTGTTGTTTTGTTTTGAGACATGGTCTCACACTATAGTCTAGGCTAGAGTGTAATCAAGGCTGGGCCTCTAACTCACCTTACAGCTTACTAAGTGCTGTGCACTGCCACACCTGGATAATGACCCCAGCTGTGTGTGTGTGTGTGTGGGGGGGGTTGGGCCTGGGAATGCTACCCAGAGCCTCAGGGATGCTAGGCAATCACTCTACCCCTGAGCCATGCCCGCACCTCACCAGTGGACTGGTGAGAGCAAAGGCTCTCAAGCGTCCCCCTCCCCCCTCCCCTGAGACTCTAGGCAAGAGCTCTGCTACTGAGCTACGGTCTCCTTCAGTTCATCCGGTCCTGGCAGCTGGATGATTTTCTAACATGCAGATTTAAGCAGAGTGTGGTCATTCACAACTATAAACTCAGCTGAGCCAGGATGCTGAGTTAGAGGCCAGCCTAGGCTATACAGTGATTAGCAGGCCAGTTTGGGCTACAGACTAAGACCCCCTATCTCAAAAATCAATAAATCAATAAATGTAAATTTAATTATGTCTTCCCTGCTCCAAGGTCCTTCTGTGGCTCCCCGTGACTGGGGTCAAGGCAAACAAACGATAAAGGTGACAAAGTGTCACAGACATGTCGTGTCTCACTCTACCTGGGACTGTGATGGGAAGTTCCCTCACCACTTGGGGAACCCCAAACCCTTTGCTCATTCTCGTCTCCCTGCACGTTCTGTCCTCTGGAACCATCGCTTGGGTTCCTGGGGCCTGGCTGTCGGGACAGTTTCTTACGTTGCACTTGAGGGAATTTCATCAGAAGCAGGAGGGCATAGCGGATGGTGGCACCGATGGTCATCGTCCCAGCAAACAGCAGGTAGGTGACCGTCATCAGCAAGTTCTTCTCTGTGAATTCTGTGCCCAGGTCTTGTTTCTCCTGAGCAATAAAAGAAATGTTTGCAACAAGTTGAGAAGTGAGGAACTGTTATCTGACTGAGATAGAAATTCTAGACTTTATATATATATAATTTCATGTGTGGGCTTGTGTGTGCCATCATGCATGCAGAGGCCAGAGGACAACTTGCAGGAGTTGGCTCTGTCTTTCTATTTTGTGGGTCCTGGGGGCTCAAACACAGGGAGTCAGGCTTGGTGTCAAACACCTTTACCCACTGAGACATGCCATTGTCCATCTCCCCCGTTTTGAAGCAGGGTCACATGTAGCCCAGGCTGGCCTTAAACTTGCTATATAGCTGAAGGTGACCCTCTGCCTCTGCCTCCCAGGTGCTGGGATGACAGGTGTGAGCTACCATTCTCAGTCCATGTGGTACTAGGGGGTGGAACCCAGGGCTTCCCGCATGCTAGGCAGAACTCTGTAACAGACTTACGATGTGGGATGCCCTCCTGTATGCTGTGAATATATTTTATTAGCATTGGTTAATTTGGCCAATAGCCAGGCAGAATGGAGTCAGGTGGGAAATACAAGCAGAGATACAGGGAGGAAGATGACAGAGTCTGGGAGATGCCATGTAGGCACCAGAGCAGTAAGATGCCAGAACATTACCTGTAAGACACAGCCACGTGGTGATATACAGATTAGTAGAATTGGGTTAATTTAATTGTGACAGCCAGTTAGTAATATGCCTGAGCCATTGGTCAAACAATTATAACTAATACGAAGCCTCAGAGTGGTTATTTGGGAACTGGTGGGTGGGAGGGAAACTTGCCGCTAAAGAGGTACATCTCCCACATAGAGACATGGGGGTAGAGAAAGAGACCTGAGGCTAGACCTGCTGGGTTAGCCCTTGGGAGGCAGAAGCAAGGGGGTCTCTGCGAGTTCCAGGCCACCCTGGGCTACAAAGTGAGATCTGGGTCTGTTTGAGCTACACAGTGAGTTCTAGGCTAGCCTGGGCTACAGAGTAAGTTCTGGGCAAGCCTGGGCTACAGAGTAAGACCATATCTCACCAAAAATAAAAAGGGAAGAGACCAATGGAGATCTTCAGAATTTCCTGAAGAAAGCTCTAGGTTGGACCCAAGAAGGGATGGTCTCTCTCTTCCCCCAGCAAAGTAAGCCATTCCCGGTCCCATCCCCAGGTCAGCCCAGGGACTAGGACGCAGCAGATGCTAGGCAAATGGCCTATGAGCCAGGCTACTAGCCATACTCAAGAGGGACTCTCTCCTCTCCCAAGTCTCCACACCTGTGCCATCTTCAGCAGGAAGGCATCAACGACGTCACGTGCAGGACCCGAAGTCTGGACACTTCCCCGGTGTCGCTGTACCTGTTGGACAACGAAGGCAGCCAGGGTGCCCAAGTGGCGCTGGAGCTGCCTGTGTGGGCCCGGCAAGGGCTGCAGTAGCCAGGAAAACATCTCGTAGGCCTGTGGGTGCAGGAAGACAGTTGGTTCCCAGCGTGCTCGACAGGAAGCACCGAGGCTGGGGAAAGCTTCCACCATTTACCTGGCCCCAGGGGGAGCTGATCCCCAACAAGGTACCACTTGCTGCCCGGATCACAGCCTGGAACTCTTTATCTTCATAGGGCAAACGGATGCCAAAGATGAGGGAACAGACGACGTTAGAGGTGGCCTGGGCCAGCAGCATGGAAGGGTTGAATGGACGGCCTGGGAGGCACGGGCGGCAGGGGAAGAGCGAGAGAAGACTGGATGAGATGAAGAGATGAGGCAGGGAGGGAGTGGGAGCTACACGTGGTAGCTCGCACCTGTGGCCCCGGCCCCTGAAAAGTCGAGGCAGGAGGATTGCTGGGAGTTCAAGGATATCAGAGTGAGACCATGCCTCAAAAAACAAAAAACAAAAGAGCAGGATGTCCAACTCCAGGTCTTAGCATCTGTGGTGGTGACCAGCCGGGAGCGGATTAAGAATTTTGAGAAAGACAAGGCGATTTTTGTTCACAAGTGTTGCCCGGTGCCACATTGTGTGAAAGGGAGGCAAGCCTAAGACTGGACCAAATCCTCATGTTCTGTTTGGACAGAAGACAGGTCAGGGGGCTGGATTCTCTTACACAGATACCAACACAAGCAAAGGGATCACCCGGGGAGGGGATACCTGGGGGAGCATTTGGAGAATTACACAAAGTACACCCCTAGAACAAAAAAAAAAAAAAACGATCTTCCGGAATTCAGAAGGGAGAAAGAGCAGACACCAGTTTATCTAAGGGTCACTAACAGGTAACACCACTGCCTTATTTATTACATAACAAATGTCTCTTGCTTTTTTTTTTTTTTTCTTTTTTCTTTTTTTTTGGTTTTTTGAGACAGGGTTTCTCTGTGTAGCTTTGGAGCCTATCCTGGCACTCGCTCTGGAGACCAGGCTGGCCTCGAACTCACAGAGATCTGCCTGCCTCTGCCTCCGGAGTGCTGGGATTAAAGGCGTGCGCCACCAACGCCCGGCTATCTCTTGACTTTTAATATGTACCGTGATTTAACTCAGACACCAACATTCAGATCATGAGTGGCTAACAATGTTTTTTTGTTGTGGGCAGTCCCGATTTAAGTAAAACTGACTTGTATGTAGTGAAGTGGCTATGCTCTGTTTTTTAGAGTAACAATTCCAGTTGTATAAATACTATCACTGCTCTCCCTCAAGGGGGGGGCCTGCCACCAAAAACCTACTAATGGTTTTGCATTTTGACTTATGTAAGTGGGCATACGGATATCTCTAAACACGGGGGAAATTCTATCACCGTCTCAGACGCTAGGAGACTCACCTGTGTTTCAGGTTGTGTTCACTGGCCTGTGACAGACAATGGCTAAATGTCAGGAAGCCACTTGACAATTCTTGACAATGCCTATTTAAGTAGAATTCCCTATGTTGAGGAAACTGCCTTTTACTGCTGAAGGGCACTTATTGTGGTTTATATATATTATCAAATAAAGAGTATTTAACACATACACACAACACACACACACACACACACACACACACACTCACACACACACACCACAAAACAAAGGAGAGCCAGGTGTGGTAGCTCACATCTGTAATCCCAGTACTTGGAGGCTGAGGTAGAAAAATTAATTATCAGTTCCAGGTCAGCCTGACCCAACTAGTGAAATTCCCCCCTTTTAAAACAAGACAAAGTAGGGAGGGCGTGGGAGAGAGAGAGAGAGAGAGAGAGAGAGAGAGAGAGAGAGAGAGAGAGAGAGAGTCTGCTCAAGGGTGCCAATGCCCCAGGGACAGAGAGAGCTTTGCGGTACCCCAAGTGTGAAGGACTCAGTGGAGGTGAGCAAAGACCCCCCCCCCCAGATTCACCGCCACCCGGGAACAATGGAGATGGTTCCTCTTCCTCTTGGCTGGAAGCAATTGTTGGCCCCTCCCTGCTGACCTTCTGTCTTCTGGAAGGCCTCCACCAAATTCTGCACCTCTGCTTGGATCAGCTCCTCGCCTTCTCGCTTGCCCATGCCCAGGTCCCGCAGAGCCAGCAGGGTGAACTTCCTCAGCTGTTTCCACCGCTCCCCGTTGGCAAAGAAAACCCCTGCATAGAAGGCTAGATTCAAGAAGGGGACTGGTTCCTTCCTCCTGGTGAGATGCGCCCCAGGGCCCTGTTCTGAATCTGTACCAGCCTGGCAGATGTGTGTGTGTGGTGTGTTTGTGTATGTGTTTGGGTGTATGTGGTATGTTTGTGTGTGTTTGTGTGTAAGTGTGTGTGTCGTGTGTGTTTGACTGTATGTATGCTTGTGTGTGGTGTGTTTGTGTGTGTATGTGTGTGCTCATGTGCGTGGTGTGTTGGTATGTATGTGTTTGTAGTGTGTTTGTGTGTATGTGTGGTGTGTGTTTGTGTGTATGTGGTGTGTTTGTGTGTATGTGTGTGTGTCGTGTGTGTTTGAGTGTATGTATGTTGGTATATATGTGTTTATAGTGTGTGTGTATGTGTGTGTGTCGTGTGTGTTTGAATGTATGTATGTTTGTGTGTGGTGTGTTTGTGTGTATGTGTGTGTGTGTCATGTGTGAGTGTATGTATGTTTGTGTGTGGTGTGTTGGTGTGTGCGTGTTTGCAGTGTGTTTGTGTGTGTGTGTGGTGTGTATATGTGCGTTTGGGTATATGTGTGTGTGGTGTGTGTGTGTGTGTGTGTGTGTGTGTGTGTGTAATGAGGACTCAGTAGGTATTCCATAAGTGCATAATTGAATTAGCTTTTTATCCTTTGATCTTAAGCCAGAAGAAATAGTCTCTTAAATGTGTGACTAACCCCTCCCTTGTCACCTTTTTATCTCTTTTTGTCCCATGTGCCCATCCCAGCACATTTGGGCAGATGAAGCCGTGGTGAGAATAGGAACAGAAAGCAAGATGGTTGAAATTACACGGTCTTCTCCTTTGCCCATGACACTTGCTCTGCACAGATCTCCCCTTCTGAGCTCAGTGCCGTGGCGCTTGTTGAAGGCTGGCTTGTAGTGGCAGCTGGAATCTGTCCTTGGCCCCCTCTCATGTCTGAAACTAGCTTGTAGACCTTTCCTCTCCCCACCTCAGCCCCACCATGCACCCTCTGAACAGAGCCCTGGGCCCCTCAGGCTCTAGTCTCTTCCAAATACCATCTCTCCCATCCTTAGGCTGGTCCAGCTTATCTCTTCCCTGGGCTTCCATCCTTCAGTTCTACTCACTTTGCAGTCTTTCCCTGTTGTAAAGGCACAGACCTCAGAAAACCAGAAGCCCGGCGGCTCTGGTTGGTGTGACTCACAGGCCTGCAAGGTGACCAGAGTCACGCTGACTTTCAGCTTTATTAATCATCCACTACAACTTCTCTCATTTCCTCAAAGGCATCATGGTCCCCCACCCTGACCTGGGCCCTTTGCTGTTTCCTCTCTCTGTATCATGCTCACACCCCTCCATCATTTTAAGAGTTGTTGGCCATGAACCTAGGGCATTGTACATGTTAAGCTCAATACCAATAAGTCATGTCCCACCCAGCCCCTCACTGGGGGATTCTAGGCAGGGGCTCTACCACTGAGCCACGCCCCCAGCCCCTCACTGGGGGATTCTAGGCAGGGGCTCTACCACTGAGCCACACCCCCAGCCCCTCACTGGGGGATTCTAGGCAGGGGCTCTACCACTGAGCCACACCCCCAGCCCCTCACTGGGGGATTCTAGGCAGGGGCTCTACCACTGAGCCACACCCCCAGCCCCTCACTGGGGGATTCTAGGCAGGGGCTCTACCACTGAGCCACGCCCCCAGCCCCTCACTGGGGGATTCTAGGCAGGGGCTCTACCACTGAGCCACGCCCCCAGCCCCTCACTGGGGGATTCTAGGCAGGGGCTCTACTGCTGAGCCACACTCCCAGCCCCTCACTGGGGAATTGTAGGCAGGGGCTCTACCACTGAGCCACACACACACAGCTACTCACTGTATAGCCAAGTGAATCCTTTTCAAAAAAATTTTTACTTAACTTTTTTCTTTCTTTCTTTCTTTCTTTCTTTCTTTCCTTCCTCTCTCTCTCTCTCTCTCTTTCTTTATTTTTTGAGACAGGGTTTATCTGTATTGCTTTGGAGGCTGTCCTGGAACTAGCTCTTGTAGATCAGGCTGGTCTCAAACTCATAGAGATCTGCCTGCCTCTACCTCCCGAGTGCTGGGATTAAAGGCATGCGCCACCACCTCCTGGCTTATTTTTTATTTCTCTGTATGTTTTTGTATGGTCACGTGTGTGTAAGTGCTTAGAAAGGCCATAAGAGGACGTCAAACCTCTGAAATTGGAATACAGACTATTGCCAGCTGCCCAGGATGGGTACTGGGAACAAAACTCTGTAAGAGCAGCAAATGTGTCAGATGGTGGCGCACGCCTTTAATCCTAGCACTCGGGAGGCAGAGGCTGGAGGATCTTTGTGAGTTCAAGGCCATCCTGGTCTATAGATCGAGTTTCAGGACAGCTAGGACTGTTATATAGAGAAACCTTGTCTCAGAAAACAAAAACCAAACCAAAACAAGAACAACAAAAAGCAGCAAGTGTTCATAACTGCCGGGCCTTCTCTCCAGCTCCCATCCTGTTAATTTGAATTGTTTATGATTTTTTTTTTCTGAGAGGGTCTTGCTATGTGTAGCCCAGGCTGGCCTGAACTCCCAGCAATTCTCCTCAATCAGTCTGTTGAGTACTTGGATTAAAGGCTAGAGCAATGCTTCACTCTCCTTGATGAATTCCACTTATCCTCTGTGTTTCAACCTAGACGTAACCTCCTCTGAGAAGCCTGCCTGCAGCCCCGCCTCACTCCAGTTCCTCAGCCCCCTCCTCATCCTGCCCTTCAAGCTGTACTTCTCATTTTAGAATCCCATCCTCTCACCCCGTGTTGTTTTTACTACAGGTCTCACACAGTGAGAGGACACTGCATCGGCCTTGGTCACCCTTGCGTCCTCAGTACCTGGGACAGGGCCAGGCACAGGGGGGGGGGGCTAAAGGAATGTGTCCCTCTCCCTCCTCCCTGTCAGAACTTGTATGTCCTGCCCGGGACACAACTTCCTCTCTCTCTCTCCAGCTTGGGCATCTTCTCTTCTTGGATATCCCTCAGCAAACATGCCGGGCCAGGGCCGGCCTATGGGATTCCTAGAATCCTAGATTTTCCCCATGCTAGCTTGTCCCTCCCATCCTGGCCAATTCCTCCATGTGGTTACTGTCTGATGACAGGTCTGTCTGGGTGCTCTAGGGGAAGTAGGCAGCACTATCTGAGTCACCACCACGCTGTCAGGCTTTTCTGTGCTGCTGGAGATTGAACTCAGGGCTTTGAACATGCTACACATGCTTTCTGTCTTAACACGAAGAATTATTTCAGTGTTTTGCTCACCACCCCACCCTTTTTGGCTCAGGCATGGAATTTGTGGCCTTATACAAGCTAGGTAAAGGACATGTCCCCTCCCCATAGCCCTTCATTGGTGAATTCTAGAGAAACACTGCTGAACTCCTCTGTCAGCCCCCTACTGGGAGATTCTAGGTAGGGGCTCTACCACTGAGTCACACCCCCAGCCCCTCACTGGGGGATTCTAGGCAGGGGCTCTACTACTGAGCCACGCCCCCAGCCCCTCACTGGGGGATTATGGGCAAGCATTCTTCACTGAACAAGACCTGCAGCCATCACTGATGGGTTCTGTGCAAGTCCTACCACTGAACTATGTATCCTTAGTCCTAGTTTTTTTTCAAGACAAGGTCAAACTGTCTTGTGCTATGTAGCTCAAGCTGGCCTTGAACTCACTATGCAGCCCAGGTTGGCCTGTCTATCAATTAACAGAGCCCCGCGTAGTAATTATCACTAGAGGTTGACAATCAGTGAGTAAACACTTGTCACCAGCCCATTGCTCCTCATCACAACCCTAAGTGACAATCACAATTATCCCATTTCAGTAGAGAAGGAAAGAGAGACATCAAGTCACCTGCAGCCCCCATTTGCCCTCATGGCTCATTACTCACCATGACCATCAAAAGTCTTGTCCAGCGTTGCCAACGTTCCCCGCCCGCTGAATTCCTCAGCCTGACCTCCCAAGGCCTCTCTCACAGCGTCATGTCCAACCAGGACCACCACGCGGCGCCAGGGGCCCAGGTGTATCGTGAACACAGGCCCATACTTCTTGCTTAGCTGGGGGTAGAAAGGGAGAAGAAGGGTGGGTGACTGGTCCCAGAAGCTGCCAGCCAGGCTGCATTCGTTCCAAACCCTGTCCTCGGGCAAGTCATGTGGTCCGGCTTTTGCCCCCTGGTATAGGTCTCCCCAGCAAAAGCATCCCTTTTTCGCACGGGAGTGTAGAGTGGGTGCTTCTTAAACACCCCCCTCTGACTTCCCCTCACTCCCAGGCTCTAACCTCTGATCTCGGGACCATACACAACCAGGTTTGGTTTCCCATAATCCCCCTTCTCCCTGTCCCCACCCCCTTATCCAGCTCTGCTAAACCCTTAAACCCCACAGCAGTTTCAGTGGAACGTGTGTCCCATCTTTCCTTTAGACGCCCACCCCCTTTTTCTGTCCTTAAAAGTCCCTCAGAGTATTTTTGAATGGAATGCTTCATCCCCCACTATCCCCAGGCAGGTTGGGACTGCCTCCCATCCTCCCACCCGGGAGCTCGGAGTTCCACCGAGCTCCCTCCTAGCTGAGCTACACCCATCCTCCTACTCGGGGAGTCTCTGAGGCAGATTCCTTTAGCCCAGGATGCTCTCAGCTCAGCCCCCCTCCAGCCTCCGCAGGCTTCCAGATGCTTTCCTCCTGACAGCGGTACTGGGGACCAGCTAGCCCACTGCCGTTCTCGCCTTAGAGAGTGCCTGCTTTGCAGTTTCGGTCCCAGCTCACTTCCTTCCCAGCATTCTGTGGGTCCCCACCACCTGGGACCCCTGCCCCTCTGGGTCCTGCGCTTATTTCTTTCTAGACCTCTGTGAGTTGTGTCTCTCCCAGCTCTAGCCCCCTTCCTTTCTTAGCCCAGGACGACCTGCCCCTGCCCCTGCTGCCCCTGCCCCTGCCCCTGTCCCTGCCCCTGCCCCTGCCCCTGCTGGGATTCCTTCCCCTTGGGTGCCGCCTCCAGGACTGAGCGAGCTCTGCCCTTACCAGCCCGGGCACCCTCCCTTGCTCAGCCCAGGCCAACCTGTTCGCGCCCGCAGCTCACAACCCCTTTGCCCCGAGGACCCCCGCCTGTCTCCTTCCTAAGACAGCCCAAGGCTCTTGCAGAGCCTGGACACTCAGGAGATCCTCCCCCCACCCCCACTGGTTAGGGTGTCCCCGCGTCCCCTCACCCGCAAGAGCCCGGGGTACAGCGCCCCGGGACGCAGCTGCAGGAGGTTCCCCAGCAGCGGCAGCGGGGCGGGCCCCGGGGGCAGATGGCCTCGGGCCGGGGTCCTGGGCAGTGCCAGCGCCAGCAGCAACAGCAGCAGCAGCGCCAGCAGCAGTGCCCAGGTGCTGGCTGCCTCCATCTCCGCAGGTCGGCTCGATCTCCACCTCCTAGAAGCTCCCAGCCGCCCGGCCAGTTAGGGGCGGGAACGGGGCGGCTCCCTCCTCAACGAAATCAGGCGGAGGGGGGCGGGGCAGCTCCCCGCACCCGAATTGCTCCGTCTCCGGCCCGCAGATGCTAGAAGTCCCACGCCAACGCGCACCAACAGATTCCCCCAGGTCAGCTAGGTTTCCCTGGGGTTCAGAGGGCGTAGGAGACAGTGAGTTGGGCTCCAGGTAGGGCGTAGTAAGCAAACAAGAGGAACCTGCGAGCCGGAGACTTTGGCTGGCTGCAGCGGCCACACCTCGCGGGGCGGTGACCCTGCCTGGCTCTCCCTGGCTCCTGCCTCCCTCCCTCCCTCCCTCTGCTTATCTGGATGTGTGTGCTTGCGTGCTGGCGTGCTTGCTCTGTGTCTTGGAGGCAGAATCCTCCTGCCTCCCACCTTCACCAACTAGGAGGGACTTGACATTCTGCTGTCCCTAGGTTACAAGGCTCCAGTGACATAGCTCTCCGACCTAGGTCAGTCTGCATTGCTTGCATCGTTCTTTTGTTTTGTTTTGAAACGGGGTCGCAGGTAGCACGATTGCCCTGGAACTCGGAGTGTAACTAAGGATGACCTTGGATTTCTTAATCCTCCTGCCTCCACTGCTCCATGGTGGGATTAAAAGCTTGCTCCTCCAAGCCTGGTTTGTTGACTCGTTCTTTTTTTTTTTTTTTTTTTTTTTTTTTTTTGATTAGTTTCTGAGTGTTCGTGTTCACGTGTGTGTGGGGGCGCCCCTACATGGGCGTTCGTGGGCAGGTGGCATTGACAGGCCGCGATTCCTCTCCACTGTACTTACTCTCTCTGGAATCCGTCCTTTAGCTGACCAACTTGCCCCAGGTCCTCCTGTCTTCCTTACAAGCGTTCTGAGCCTTAAAAACTCCAGTGGAGGTGCTTATCTGCCATCTCCCAGCTCAAACTAATTTTTTATTAGCATATTTATTTGTTTGTTTGTTTGTTTTGGTTTTTCGAGACAGGGTTTCTCTGTAGCTTTGGAGCCTATCCTGGCACTCGCTCTGGAGACCAGGCTGGCCTCGAACTCACAGCGATCCGCCTGCCTCTGCCTCCCGAGTGCTGGGATTAAAGGCGTGCGCCACCAACGCCCGGCTTTATTAGCATATGTTAGTGATACATACAGTGAGATTCATTCTGGGATTTTCATACACATAGGACACACTTTTTAGCCTATTCAACCTGTTACCCTCTCTTGCTCCCCTCCAAGTCCCTACCTCTTTCCACCTGTTATGGTCCGAAGTCTTCCAGGATGCTCACATGGACTGTTCGCCCCCAGGGTTTTTGGGACAGCCCCCATTTCTTTGGCCAAGCCTTGGCCCGGGATCTCCTTCTCTGCAGCCCCACATTGCCTCTGTCCAAAGGGCCAGCTCTTTACTCCTGAACTTCTTGGGATCCCTGGGATATCGAGTTTCACCAGCTAAGGCTCAGCCTGTGCTCTCCCACTGTAGTGTATTTGGGGGTGGGACTCAGTCCGGGGGGTCTAAAACTTTCACCACCAGGCTGCATATGCAGTGGTCACTTCCACGGAAACGGTAGAAGCAACCCGTCTGCCAATGGGAACTTTCTCACAAAAGGCCAAATTAATCGCCTTGGTTAGAGCACTCCAGATAGCCAAGGACCAATATATACTGACTCTAAATATGCCTTTTAAATAGCCCACTGCCATTTTGTCCTCTGGAAGGAAAGGGCTTCGTCACTACCAAGGGCATACCCATAGTTAATGGACCCCTTAGCCAAGCTCCTAGAGGCCCTCCAACTCCCTGCAGAAGTAGCCATAATTCACTTCCGGGGACACTAGTCCTTCAAGGACTCAGTAGGCTTAGGTAATGCCAAAGCTGACTCAGTAGCCCAGGGACTAGCCTCCAGCTCCCCTGGATCAACAGAACATATATTGTTATCAACCAGAAGATGGGATGAACTCTTAAAAAGGGATTGGGGAGCACACAAAGAACAGATGGGTCCATCCTTCCTCTGGACCAAGAGCTATCTATCATTTCAGACATCCACCAGACCTTACATTGGCAGGTAGATTTCACCTGCATAACCACTCATAAAAACAATTCCGTTATGTCCTGACTCTCTGACACTTTTACAGGATGGGTAGAAGCATCTCTGATCTCCAGGGAAACAGCAGACGTGGTGGCTCAGGCACTCATGGACCACATCATCCCTCCGTTTGGTGTGCCGCACGCCATCCAAACGGACAGTGGGCCAGCCTTCACTTCCAGGGTCGTAGAGCTCCTGTCAGAAGCTCTCAGCATTTCCCGGAAGCTCTTCATCCCCTACCATCAACAGTCCTCGGGAAAGGCCATCGGACTCATCAAGCAACAGCTAATCAAACTCTCCATTGAGCTCCCATTATCTTGGCCCCCCTTTCTTCCCATTGCCCTTCCCATTGGCCTCCGCCTCCGGGCCTCCCCACATTCTCCTCCAGGCCTAAGTCCTTTTGAGCTACTTTATGGAAGGCTCTTCCTCCTTAATCGCTACCTCCCAGCCCAGACCCCTCCACTGGCTGGATACCTTCCCTGTCTCTCCCTTCTGAGGTCCCTTCTCCATTCACATGCTGGCAGATATCTCCCTGGCCCCACACCAATGGACCAAACTGCCCCTGAGCCTGCCCTACTCTCCCCAGGGGACAGAGTACTCCTCAAACAGCTTGCTCCTAAGTCTCTCGAGCCCTGGTGGACAGGACCCTACACTGTGATCCTCACCACCCCTTCAGCTGCCAAGCTCCTTGGACATCCATGCTGGTACCTGGTAACACATCTCCAGGCTCAAGTGGGCACCTCTTCAGGATACTTGGTCCGTCCAGCAGCTGGGACCCTCCACCTTCCGGTTTTCCAAGATACCACAATAAAGGGCCTATTTGCTCTTTTTCCTGACACATTCACCTTTGTCAGTACAATTAGGGCCAATGATGACAATCTATTTTTTTCTCCTAGTCACCTGTCCACCTCAAGAAGCAGGTGCCTGAGGTTTCCAGGATGACAGCTAACCCAATGCTTCTTCACCCACACCTTCCGTTGAGCGTGAACCCACCAACTCCTGACTCTCCCCCTCCCCCACATCTTCCCCTGTCAGCAGGAAGAAGCCAGACAAGAACCAGCGTCCATATCCCCAAACACTCTGGGATGTTAAGGTGGAAGCTTCACCCAAGCCCCCTCCCCCATCTCCCTCCAAGCCCTGATGCGTCTCAGAAAGCCCGCCAAATGATGACCCCTCCCCCAGAGATGCTCAAGACCACTCCCACAGGGTATTTAAACTGCCCCCCAGAAAATAGACTTGTGGTTTTTCTGATCTCCCATTCCTGTCTCCTCTCTGGGGGGCTGGAAGGCCATCCGGGAGTGTTGTATCAATTAAACGTGGGCTTTTTCTTTTCTTTTTTTTTCTGCAGATTTTTTTTTTATTTGAATTAGAAACAAGATTGTTTCACATGACAATCTCAGTTCCCTCTCCCTCCCCTCCAACTAAAACCCTACCTATCCCATATCCTTTCTGCTCCCCAGGGAGGGTGAGACCTTCCATAGGGGGCGGTCACCAGAGTCTATGGTATCTTTGGGATAGGGCCTAGGCCCACCCCGGTGTGTCTTGGCTCAGGGAGTATTCCTCTCTGTGGAATGGGCTCCCAAAGTCCACACCTATGCTAGGGGTAAGTACTGAACCACTACAGGAGGTCCCGTAGATTTCTGAGGTCTCCTCAGTGAAACCCACGTTCCTGGTGTCTGGATCAGTCCCGTGCTGGTATCCCAGCTATCAGTCTGGGGAGCAAGAGCTCCCCGATGTTCAGGTCGGCTGTTTCTAATTTGGTTTGATTTGGTCTGATTTGGATGGCTGCATTGGTGGAGAGGCTTATCGGGGTGTATAAACTTTTCACTACCTAGTCCCTCGGCTGCTTTCAATGAATGGATTTTGATGACCTGAAGAGCTTCATTAGGGTTGCTTACAGGGTCTTAGTTGAGAGGTTGTTTACAAGAGCATGAAATCCCTTATTCTGAGCCTACACCATTGAAGAGAATCACGAGAATCACTTCTTCTTCCAGGGACCATCACTGCCTCAGGAAGGCTGGGGGGGGGGGGCTGAACCCTCTCTCCACATTGATTCACTCCTCATTGGTTCTCAACCTTCCTAACGCTGAGAGCCTTTAATTCAGTTCCCAATGCTGTGGTGACCCCGCCCCCCCAACATACAATTATTTCATTTCTCCTTCATAACTGTAATATTGCTACTGTTACATACAAATCATGTTACTCGACCACAAAGGGGTCGCGACCACCGGTTGAGAACCGCCAGACTTAGAGCCACCTTGCATACCTGTCAGCGGCCAACAGATTTCTTGAATCCATAGTCCTTTGCTGTGCCTGCAAAGTAGAGATCCTGGCCAGGACTTAACAGCTACACATTTGCATTCAATCTGAAAGGGCATTTACTAGGTATTGGGCTTTTGTTTTGCAGTGCGAGGGTTCCATCCAGAGACTTGTGAGAGCGAGGCCAGTGCTCTACCACTGAGCTACAGCCCCAGCCCCTCTCTGATAGAGAGCTCGCACTATAAACAAGACTTTGCTCTCCGTCTGAGAATGCAAAGCAGTCTAGAGAAGGGCTGGGTTCTTCACAGCCACATGCAAATGAGGGTGAGATCAGATAACCCCGAAGTACAAAGGCCTGAGAGGGATAAGGCAGTTTCAGATGACAGACAGCTGCTGGTGTGGTTCCATGCAGGATCCCTAACATTTGCTGCCCTGCCTGGCATATACAGGTACTGGATAAATATTTGCCGTACCAAAGATTGAGTAGGAGATAGGACCTGTGAGGACTCTAGGGGTATGCGGGTGCCTCCTGTAGGACATGACTTTTGGTTTTGGAAGAAATGCTGGGTTTTATTTCTGTGCTAGGGAAGCGGTATGAACTGATGTTCCCCCAGGAAGCTGACGGCTGAACTACAACTTCAGATTTCCAAGAGACAGCGTGTTGCATGTTGTGTGAGTCAGACCACATGGGGCTATCTTTAGTTCCCTTTAACAGCCATTTACTAGCTCTTTATATCTGAGTTTACATCTTTGTGCCCATTGGGTGCAACTCTTGGAATGCATCATTAAACTTAGCAGACCACAGGCTCCCACCAAGCCTAAAGCTTAGACTATTAGAAGATAGCATCTGAAGCCTAGGACACGCCGCCAAATGCAGTGATTTTATGGCTTTCTTCTGTTTTTGTGACTATAAAAAGTTCACATCACCTCCACAGTGGAACCTGCCATTAGGGGCAGCCTGAATCCCTGTTTCCAGCCATGGGTACTCACAGGTTCCCTGTGGACCAAGAACTATGATGGGGGACCTCAGAGATAATCCATTTTCACCCAGAGTCGTCTGGACGGGCACCAGATACCAGCACTGGCCGTCGTCATCATCCATGCTGCCTCTCTGAGTGGGTAATGGTGAATAATGGTTCTAGGAGCCTGCACCCCTTCTAATTCCCCGCCCCCCACCTTTTGTTTTGGTTGACAGCCTGTTGGTTTATTCTAAGCTGGTTGTTACATTGGACAGCCTATTATTGCTTCAAAACATTCTTTTAGGACATTTGTTGCTAGCACTGGGCCTTTCTCCTCTGGCCACTCCTCCAGCATCTAACTTTGTTTTCCCAGTTTCTTGCTCATCTTCATTGCAACCTTGCTCCATTTAGTTTAGAAATTCTGAGGGCTGGTTGCTGAGGAGCTGACAAGAAGAGGCCCTGAGTTCTTTCTATCCCAGCAGGTGGAGGTGTCAGAAGAGACTACCTGGGACATGTGGTGGCCTCCTTCTGAGCGCCCCCACCCCTGCAAAAACATACCTTTGGGCTGACAAAATGGCTCAGCAGTTAAAGGCACTTGCTGCCAAGCCTGGTGATCAGAGTTCAATCCTGGGGACCCCCAAGGTGGAAGAGAGAACTGACTCCTGCAATTTATCCTCTGACCTCTGCACAATGGCATGGCATGGTATGAGTATGTTCCATCCCCCAATATAAATAAATGTTAAAAAAAAAACAAAACAAAAAAACACTAGCCGGGCGTTGGTGGTGCACACCATCAATCCCAGCACTCGGGAGGCAGAGGCAGGTGGATCTCTGTGAGTTTGAGGCCAGCCTGGTCTTCAGAATGGGTGCCAGGACAGCCTCCAAAGCCACAGAGAAACCCTGTCTTAAAAAAATCAAAAAAAAAAAAAAACTGAACAAAATGGACAGGAAGTTCTTTTCTTGTCTCATCTGGTAAGGCACACATAAGGGGTGACCACCCAGTGCCTGGAGTCCTCTCACACTTTTATAAATATGCAGCATGAACATCAGACTCTTTGGGAGGAACTGACCCTGGAGTAAAACCTAAGTGAACGACTCTCATGAACTACAAATAAGTCCAAAGCAAAACCCACCAGCTAGTGCAGAAGGCTGTAATTTTCAGGAGAGAAGGCCATCAAAATGGGACACAAATACAAGGACAACACCTCTGCCAGCAATACAGTGCTTGGGAAGGAAGAAGACCAGGGTTCAAGGAAACTCTTGAACTCTTGCAGGGACAGTCTGCTTCCATGTCTATCTGCACACCAGAAGAGGGCACCAGATCTCATAACGGATGGCTGTGAGCCACCATGTGGTTGCTGGGAACTGAACTCAGGACCTCTGGAAGAGCAGTCGGTGCTCTTAACCTCTGAGCCAACTCTCCAGGCCCCACGCAATTATTTTTTTAAATAAAAGACATCACGTCCTTGTAAAGACTAAGGATTCATGTCAAATTTAAACTTGTGAAGCCACTTGCTCGAGAACCCGAGAGGCTGTGGCAGGAAAAGAGGCCAGCGACTTTCAGGCCAGCCTTTGCTGCATAGTGAGACCATCTCACAAAGGCAAACAGAACCCAAACTATTGGCCAGCGATGGTGGTGTACACTCAGAGTCTACAACACCTGGGAAGTAGCGGTACAAGGATCTGGAGTTCAAGGTCATCCTCAGAGACTTTGAAAGTTAGGGGCCAGCCTGGGCTATGGGAGACCCTGTTTCAACAGCAAACAACAAAATATTTGTTCCTAACGTGTGTCTTTCATTTACCTTGCGTTACCTTGAATTGCATTTTGGAAAATGGAGACTGGGGCTGGAGAGTTGGCCCAGCAGTTAAGAGCACTTGTGACTCTTGCAGAGGACCCAGCTCTTGTTCCCAGCACCCAAATGGAGGCTCCCGACTCTCTGTCACTCTAATCCCAGGGGAGCTGATACTTTTTTCTGAACGTCAAAGGCACCAGGCATGTACTTAACATACATGCAAGAAAAACACGAAAAATAAAATACATTTGTTTAAAAAATAAACTTAAAAAAATGGAGACAGATGGATAGAAATGCCCTTTCGACTAGGAGTTGAGAGCATGATAAGTTAGTTTTCAAAAGGAATGCCCATTTTTTTCTCTCATTAAAAAATATTTGTTCTTAAGCCAGGCATAAACTAGTATACAAGGAGGACCCTAAAAGAGACAAACTTTGTCCCCTGGAGAAGAAAAAAGGGTCACCATCCCCTGAGCAAATTGAGGGCATGGGAAGAGGGGGGAGGGAGCTACGAGAATGAGAAGGGAAACAGAGGAAGGATGCAGACAGAGGTCACGAGGAAGCAGAAAGGTTGAGTCAGGTGTAGATTAGAAGAAAGGATATGTGCTAGGTAGGGTTTTAGCTGGGGGGTGGTAGAGGAGGAAGGGAGGGAGAAGGGAGCTGGGATTGTCATGTAATTCAAATAAAAAAAAGTTAAAAAAAGAAAACACAAATAGAAGAGTAAAAACTAGTAATAAAATGAAAAATGTTGTTTTTTTTAAATTTGTTCTTTTATTTTCATGTGTTTGTGTGTGTGTGTGTGTGTGTGTGTGTGTGTGTGTGTGTGTGTGTGTGTGTCTGACTTCAGTATGTCTGTGTACCATGTGGGTGCAGGAGCCTGCAGAGGTCGGAAGAGGACATCAGAACCCCTGGAACTGGAGTTACCCATGTGGGTGCTGAGATAGAACCCAGGTCCTCTGAAAGATCAGCAAGTGCTCTTAACCACTGAGCCATCTCCCCTGCCCTGGCTCTCCCATTTTTAAGAGATAGAAAAGCAATTACGACGAATTCATGAGGAAGTAGCTTGCACCTTGAGGAAATGGTGTAGGGGAGGGAACAGCAAGGCATGGAAGTGTTCAGTTTAGAGCCTGTGGCTAAGGAAGGCTTCCCCGAGGTTAACGTGGAGAGCCGAGGAACTCAGCAGTCAGCATTCCAGGAACAGGGAAACAGCCTGTGCAGAGACTCAGAGGCAGGTGTGAGTAACTTGAGGGAGACCCATTGTGAGGAATGCAGACTGGGGCAGGCCTGGGTAGGGTCAGGAGGAGCCTCAGCCCAGAGAAGACCTTGCTTCTTCTTCTGAAGGCCAGGGTGGGTTTTGAGCAGGAAAGGTAGAATTTGACCTGGGGGAAATGATGAGACTAAGCAGCTGAAACGTGCCAGATAGGGGCTGGGACCCCCCAAGGGAGCCATTCTTCAACTGTCCTTGCTGGAGGGCAGGAATGCCAGCTCATCCCTTCCCCATACTATACCTGTTTCTGGCATAAGTACTTATTTCTATCTGTCTACTTTATCTATCTATCTATCTATCTATCTATCTATCTATCTATCTATCTATGTATCTATGTATTTTTTTTTTTTTAAGACAGAGTCTGTCTATGTAGTCCTGGCTGTCCTAGAACTCAATAGTTAGACCAGGCTGGTCTTGAACTCTGAGATCCTCTTGCCTCGGCCTCATGAATACTAGGATTAAAGGTGTGTACCACCATGCCTGGCCTGCATATGTCCTTTCAAAAGACCCCCAGAGAAACAGCTAGATGGTGCTCTATTTCCTGGAACCTCTCCTGCTCTAAGGACCCCTATTTTAGTTCTCCTGTCTGCCACCCCCCCACTTCTTTCAAAAACTGGCTCTCTTTGGTCCTTGAATTTCGTTCTCTGAATTTGAGAGATAAGAACCTCAAAGCCATTGGATCAGGGCAGCCTTGGATGCGTTTCCCAGGATCCAGGCTCCCCAAGAAGAGAAAGGCCCTGTCATTCTCAGACACCTCAATATTCCAATATCATGAGACTTGAAAGGTGTTGAAGGACAGAAACTGGTAAGAAAATGTCAGTGCCTAGAGAGATTGGCTCAATGGTTTAGAGCACTTGTGGCACTGTCGGAGGACCCGGGTTCAATTCCCAGCACCCACATGAGGGACTCACATAATTTATAACTATAGTTCCCAGGGATTCAACACCTCTGGCTTCCAAGGGCACCTGGCTCACATGCACGAATTCACATGCAGACACACACACCCACACATAATAAAAACCCTTTAAAAAGAGAAATTTTCAGAGCTCATTTCAGAACTAAAGATGAATTCTGAGGAAGCTAACATCACTTCCCCACTTCCATCTTCTGTTCTCTGTCAGGCTCCTCTCCATCATGCTCTGCTTCTTCTTTCTCCTTGGTTTTGTTTTTTTGTTTGATGACAGGGTCTCTCTATGTAGTCCTGGCTGTCTTGGTGCTCTATATGTAAACCAGGTTGGCCCCGAACTCACAACAGATCTTGTCTTGGTCTTCCAAGTGCCAAGTGCTGGGGTTAAAGGTGGGTACCACCATGTCCGGGAACAATGTTCTGTATAAGAGAAGACTTTGTAGTGGCCTCTATCTGTATTTCCTGGGCCACAGATTGAGCTGGTGACTGGCAGGATGACTCAGGAGGGAGAGCCCTTGCCACACAAGCCTGGGCACTTGGGTTTGATGCCTGCACTTCAGGGTGAATGTGGAGAACCTGCTCCCCAAAGCACACCCTCCTCTCTCATGCTCACACAAGCTCACACTACACACACACACACACACACACACACACACACAATTTTAAAAACTGAGCTGGAAGCTTGTAGTTGTGGGATTTCCTGATCCATTCAAGGATTCTTTGTGATTTGCTAAAGAATTTCAGGTCATGTCCTTGACCTATGAAACAGGGCTTGATGACATCTCCAATAAATTTAATTATTAGCTTCAGGAAGTGAGGCAGGGGAATGGTTTTGTTTGCTAGATAGAAAGAGCACCCTGAGGTCTTCATAGATGGGCTGAATTTGATAGTACACACCTGTAATCCCAGTGTTTGGCAAGTTGGAGGCAGGAGCATGAGGAGCTGAGAGTCCCAGTCAGCTACATGATGAGTTCCAGGCCAACCTAGTGAGACCTTGTCTCAAAGAACCAAAGAGGGGCCAGTGAGATGGCTCAGTGGGTGTAGTAGTTACTTTTCTATTGCTATGATCAAACACCAAGACCAAGGTAACTTATAGAAGGGAGGGTCTATTTTGGGCTTATGTTCCATCGTGGTGCGGCAGAAGGGCAACAGGCAGACGTGGAGGCTGGAGCAGCAGCTGAGAGACCACATCTGGAATGGAAAACGGGAACTAGACAGAACAAAGTAGAATTGAGCATGGTTTTTGCTACCTTGAAGACCACCCCCCAGTGACACACTTTCTCCAGCAAGGCCATACTCCCTAAATTTGAAGTGCTACCAACTGAGGACCAAGAGTTCAAATACCAGAAACTTATGGGGGTTGTGGTGATGGTGGGGACCAGCTCATTCAAACCACTGCAGAGAATAAGAGCGCTTGCTGCCAAGCCTGAGTACCTGAGGTTGAGCCCTGGGACCCACCTGGTGGAAGGAGAGAATTGACTCTTACAAATTGTCCTCAGCCTGTGGCCCCTGCCCAACCTCCAAAAATGAAATTTAAAATGAGACAGAGCTGTGGTGGGCATGGCATACAGAAGATTGTGGGTTCAAAGTCAGCCTGAGTTACACAGATTGTTCAAGACCAGCTTGGGTTATGTAGTGAAGAAAGAGAGAAAGAAAGAAAGAAAGAAAGAATCAAAAGCAAGAGAAATCTATTTTTATCATAAACACGTGCTTTTGAGTCACACAAAATAAAAGTCACACAAAACAAAAGACCCTAAGAAGGCTCAGATGGGGCTGGAGAGACGGCCCAGTGTTTAAGGACACTGGATGCCCTTCCAGGGGCCCAAAGTTCATATTCCCAGCATCCACAGGGAGCCTCTGTAATGGTAGACTGTCTCCAATCGTAGTCCTATGGGATCCAGTGCTGTCTTCTGGTGTGCACACAGGCAGACCAAACACCCACATGCATAAAGAAGGGCCAGATGAGCTTTTTGTATTGCTGTGAAGCCAAGACAGAAGCAGGTGTCTGGGCCCTTTGAGGGTGGGATGGCGTACGGGAGTTAAAACACAGCCCTGAGAGTGAGGGAGGAAGTGAATGGGAACAAAGGTTGCCAGTTAGGAAGGGTAGTGGGTGGACAGGGACAAAGTCCAAGTTTCTCTATGAGTTAATTCTAATCTGGAGCCACTGCTTTCTCTCCCTTCCCTCCTGCACCAGAACGAGTTACAGATGGTCGGGAGCCACCATGCAGTTGCTGGGAATTGAACTCTGGAAGAGCAGCCAGTGCTCTTAACCTCTGAGACATCTGTCCAACCCCTCCCTCCCTCCCTCCCTCCCTCCCTCCCTCCTCCCTCCTCCTCCCTCTCCCCTCCCTCCTCCCCCTCTCTCTTCCCCTCCCTCTCTCTTCCCCTCCCTCTCTCTTCCCCTCCCTGCCTCTCTCCCTCCCTCTTTCTTTCATTCCCTCTGTCCCTCCTCCCCTGTCTCCCTCTCTCCCTCTCCAAAACTTCTGTTCTTCTGTGACCCCTGGGGTGGTCAAATAAACTTCATCCAGCCTTTCTCAGGGGTCTCTCGTTTTGTGTGTCTTTGACACACATGCACATAGTAAAAATGGGGTTTCTCCTGTTTCTCTCTCTCTCTCTCTCTCTCTCTCTCTCTCTCTCTCTCTCTCTCTCTCTCTGTGTGTGTGTGTGTGTGTGTGTGTCTGTCTCTGTGTATGTGTGTGTGTGGCTGTCATGGAGCTTGAATACTAAGCAAGTCTACTACCACTGACCATATCCAAAGCCCTCTTTTTTATTTTTTTTTCCTCTGAGACAGAGACTAGCCTTGAATTTTGTAGCTCAGGCTATGATCCTCCAGCCTCAGTCTCCAGAGTAGCTTGGATTCTAGACCTGTTCCAACAAATCTGGCCTTCCTTCCTTCCTTCCTTCCTTCCTTCCTTCCTTCCTTCCTTCCTCCCTTCTTTGCTTCTTGAGAAAGGGTCTTCTTATGTAGCCCAGGCTGGCTTGGAACTTACTGTGAGACCCAAGCTGACCATAAACTCTTCCTGTCTTGGCCTCTGAATGCTTAGATTACAGGTGCAGGCAACCACACTGTGCTAAAATTAGATCCATCTCTAGAAAGATAAGTGAGCCCTGGAGAACACCTCTATTTGTCTCTGATAGTCCCAGATAGTTCCCAGTCAGTGTGCGAGAGCACCATGGTGCTCAGAGTTCAATACACACCATTACTTTGAACTAGCTTCCTGTACTGGGTCCTTATAGACCAGACTAAAAATCAAAATGGAGTCACTCATGCTGAGTTCCATGTTGGCAGACTGAATCTTAAGCTGCCCTGTGACCTGTGTGACCTTCTTGGAAACAGAGAGGGATGAGCAAACCTTCTCAGAAAAGCTAGTGTGTGGTGCTTCGGCTATATTCCTCCTGCCCCTCTTTTTTGTTTGTTTACTGCCCCAAATACCCATCAGAGACACAGGCAGACAATGGAGTATCATTTGACTCTTACTAATTTATTTGTTTTTAATTTTCATTTATTTTATGTGGCTGGGTGTTTTGTTTGCATGTATCATGTGCATTCCTGGTGTCTAAGAAGCCCTATTGCTGGAGTTCCTTTCTAGCCTGGTCCTGCAGTCCTTAAGCCCCAAATAAACTCATGGACACAATATTAATTAATTATTGAACTGCTGGCCAATCTTATTGGCTAGCTCTATCTTAATTATTAACCCATAACTACTAATCTATGAATTTCTACATGGCCTTATCTTACCTGTCTTCCTGATCTCTACATGGCGTCTCCTCGAGGTGCCTCTCTATCTCTCTCCCCGGAATTCTCCTCGTTTCCTATGCCTGCCTATCTTCCTGCCTCTACTGGCCAATCAGTGTTTTATTCATCAAGCAATAAGAGAAACATATATACAGAAGGACACCCCCCATCAGAGCCCAGTTGAGGATGCCAGATCTTCTGGACTGCATTAACAGAGGGTTGTGAGCCTCCATGTTGGGAATTGAACCCAAGTCTTCTGGACGAGCAGTCGCGGCACCTAACCTCTGAGCTCCCTCTCCAGCTCACAGAGTATTCTGATGTTAACCAGTTACTTTCCTATGCTACCTCCCCATTTCTATCTCACAAAAAAAGGGGGTTTGGGCAGAGCTTGGTGCTGCTATGCTCTTTGGGGGTGAGTGTGTGGCGGGAAGATTTCATGTTAAGGCCTGCCTGGGTTACACAGTGAGTTCAAGGTCAGGTGGGGTAAGTTATGAGGACCTGTCTCAGGGTAAAAAATAAAAGGAAGGCTGGGACGGTAGCTCTACAGTAGAGAGCTTGCTTAGCATGTGCAAGAAGCTGGGCTCACTCCCCAGCAAAGCAGAAACTCATAACCTGCTCGCTGGTACACGTAAACCATTTGGTTGAATGAAATGCTGCATGGTTTTTAGAGAATACGCGTATGTTCTCTCTCTCTCTCTCTCTCTCTCTCTCTCTCTCTCTCTCTGTAGAGCACTGGCTGTCCTCGAATTTGCTCAGTAAGCCCGGCTGACCTCAGACCTCCTGGCACTCGCTCTGGAGACCAGGCTGGCCTCGAACACACAGAGATGCGCCTGCCTCTGCCTCCCGAGGGCTGGGATCAAAGGCGTGCGCCACCAACGCCCGGCCTATGTCTTTTGACCTTTATACTCGAGGCTGGGAGTGTAGGTCAGGGATAGAGCACAAAAATCCCTGGGTTGGATTCCTTATAAATACTGCTAAGGAAAGGGGAAGAAAAGGAGAAAGCTGCGGGGGCTGGGGAGCTGGCTCAGTGGTTAAGCACACTGGCCGCTGTTGCAGAGGAACCGAGTTCGATTCCCAGTACTTACACGACTGCTCACAGTGACCTTTAATTCAAACTCCGGGTTTGGGGGAGGGGGGTCAATGACCTTTTCTAACTTCCACATGCACACGGTGCACACAAACTCACATAGGCAACACACACGTATATGTAAAGAAAATAGTTTAAAAAAGAAAAGAAGCCAGAGGCACCTGGAAAGCTGGCAAAGGATGACACGAGTTCTAGGCTAGGACAGCCTGAGCTACAGAAATCTTCCTTTGCAGGCATAACAGCTTGGCATACAGTTGGCACTGATTCGTGTGTGTGTGTGTGTGTGTGTGTGTGTGTGTGTGTAATGACTGCCATGGTGATTTTTTGGAGGTCAAAGGACAACCTTAAGAATTGCTCTTTGCCTTCCACAGTGCCTGAGGCCTGCTCTCCCTTGCTGTTCTTGCCTTGTGCTCGTCCAGAAATACGCACCCACCCCTCCTGCCTTGCCACAGCTGGGGATTACAGATACACTTACCCAGCTTTGTGTGGGTTCCCCGGATTTGAACTCTGACCTTACGCTTGCAAGACAAGGGCTTAACCCCGGTGAGGCACCTCCCCGCCTCCCACGCCTAACTCTTTTGCAACTGGAGACTCACTTTGGTTTTCACAGTTGTCTTTATCCATGCTGCGGGCAGTGTGGCTCTGGCTCGTTTCTTTCTAACTCCCGGGAGGCGTTTCACAAAATGACTTTGACATATGTCTCCATCTGTTGCCCCCAGAGACGTAGCTGATCCCTGATTGTTTCCAGGCCTTTCCTTTTAAAATCAGTTCTGTATCTTTTTCTGGGTGGAGAATTGAATTTCAGAAGCCAGAGTCAAAGGAAGTCTGTTTCCTTCTGCATCCCCCTCCCTTTGATCTGCCCTCTAAGCCCTTCTCCACGGGTCCAGGTCCCTCCTGAGCTGGCTTCCAGGCCTCTCCTGCAGCCCCTCTATTCCCAGGAGGGTGCACTGGGTTCAGCTATGATTTCTCCATCTAAATCAGAGAGGAGAGACAGGTCCCATGCGTCTCACCCATGGGTACCCTACAAATCTCAGCAACTGGCTTCTGAGACTTGGTGTCTCACATCGGCAATCCCTGTCCTTGGGAGGCTGGCAAAGGAGGATTGCAAGTTCTAGGCCAGCGTGGTGGGCTACATACTGAGACCCTGTCTCGAAACCACAAAATTAACAACAACAAACTCAACAAATGCCAAACCACAAAAACACAAACAAAATAACTGTTTCGGGGATTCTCAGAGCTGGAGATAGCTTGGTGAAACAAAAACAAAACAAAACACATGGATTTTTAGGGGTGGGGGTGGAGTGGGGTGGGTGGGTGGTGGTTTGGGTGGGGGTGGTTCTGGTGCAAGCGGATGGGCTAGTGGGAGAAGCCAGGAGGAGAATGAGTTTTCTTGGGAAAAGATCAGACAATGTTTGGGGGACAGAGAGGATGGGGGTGGGGTGGGGTGGTCTTAGGACATTTTAGCTGAGGGGAGTTACCTGAATTAATCCTGTCACAGCCACTGACTTTTGTGTGGCTTCGGCAAAGCTGTTCAGCTCCTAGTTTTCCTCCTCTGTAAATACAACTCATATCTGCAACTATTTCCTGTTACTTCTTTTTTAAAGATGAATTTTTACGTGTGTGCGTCTTTCGCCTGCATGGGTGTCTGTCACCACATATGATGTACCTACAGATGACAGAAGAGGGTATAACTCCCTGGAACTGGAGTTACAGATGGTTGTGAGCTGCCTTGTCAGTGCTGGGAATTGAACCTGGGTCCTTTGGAAGAACAACCAGGGCTCTTAATCGCTGAGTCATCTCTCCAGCCCAGCCCATTTATTCTTTAAATTAGATACTATTCTATCCTTTCCATCTCGTATTGAGGAACTTGGGGCTGAAGGACATTAGGTTATTTTCCCAGTGTCTGGTTTTCTAAGATAGCCCCTCCCCAACACCTTTTTGTAACTACTTCCCCTTGACCAGTACAGAATGGTCCTTCTGGATGGTGACGAAGAAATGGATGAGTGGGTTCCATTCTGATTTCCCATCTCTTTGTATCCTTCTGGGACCCTCTGCCTGGCTGTACTGGCTCCTTGCTGGCTCACTCCATTGCACGCACAGTGGCCTGGAGCCACTCACTGCCAATGGGTTGGAGGGCTACACCAGGCCAGGAGGAAGAAGGACCCTGGAGGGACTGAAATACTCTGCAGTCAGAGAGGGACACCATAATCCTTTCCCTTCCTCCCTTCTTTTTTCCCTGCTGCGTTCAAACCCCACACTGGCCTTGTGTATGGCTCTGAGCAGGAGTCCTTTCCTCGTGATCTCACCCAGCAAGTCCAGGCAATGCATCAATACCTCTTCCAGAGGATTATGGGAATCCTAGGATTAATGCCTGTATCACATTTTGGTAATTCCTGGTTCAGTCAGTCAATGTGTGGCAACTAAAGTTCTGGGTGTGCGTTTTGTGCCTGGGGTGGACTCCAAGTTTTACAACCACCCAAGAATGGATATCATTATTTTCCCCAGGATAACTTCTCACAGAAATCCAGTTCCTCCAATTGTAGTAACCTGTAAAAACAGGTTTGTTACAAATTTCAAAAGACTGCATGAAAAGAATTTCTTTTCTTTGTACACTCCCTCCCAGGCTACTGGCTATCTCAACCACACCCCATTTCCAATCCAGGCAACTCTTGTAGTTACTAATGTTTAACTTTCTTTGCCTGAACCAGCTTGGGCTTGCCTATTCTGCCCTCCCAGAAGGAAAAACCCACCCTCACAGAGTAGGGAGAAGGTTATCGGTTTCCAAGCGTTCCCTTCTGGGAGTCGTGGTCCTCCTGACATACCTACATCTCTGAAGAGAAAAATAAATTCCATCTCTTTCTCTCTCTCTCTCTCTCTCTCTCTCCCTCTCTCTCTCTCTCTCTCTCTCTCTCTCTCTCTCTTAAATGTCAACATGCCTCAGCTTCTAGAATAAGGAGTGGCTAGAAAAGATGATGCAGAAGGTGCCTCCTGCTGTTCCTGGTATCAAAGGTCTAAAGTTTCTCACTCACCTCAGTCTTGGGACTCAGCTCCATGCCCAGGCCACACTCTGGGGATCCTGGGGACTTGGAAACACAGTTGTGACTCATGGATCTCACAGTCCAGCAGGGACCAGGGAGACAGGTCAGCCTACAGCCTCTCTAAGGTACCCAACTTGATAGACACCACAGAAATAAACTCAGGGTGTTTTGACCTCTGCATCCCATGAGAGTTTGTGTAATGAACGCATTATATTTCTCCCTTAAAGAGTTATCAGAAACACGAGGGAACACATTTAGTAATTACAGACTTCAGTTTTGTGAGTGTGTGTGTGAGAGAGAGCAAGCACATGCAGGTGGGTGCATATAGAGGTCAGAGGACAAATTTTAGGTGTTGTTCTGAAGGTGGGCTATTAATGAGTTCACTAGACCCGAGATAAATGATAAATGGGTGTTGTATTGGGGAACAACTTACACAGATAATAGTAAAGAACCCTTGCAGCGTTCAGATCTGATCCAGAAGATGCAGTCTCTGCCCTTCTGATGCAATCTGCAACTCGAGAGAGAGAGAGAGAGAGAGAGAGAGAGAGAGAGAGAGAGAGAGGGAGAGAGAGGGAGAGAGAGGGAGAGAGAGGGAGTGCTCCTTCGCTTCTCCATCTTCTGATGGCACCTGAAGTCACACCCAAAGGGTCGTGGCCACTAACATAAATTTACCGGCCACTACATTGTTTCTCAGTTGACATCCACTTTAAGAAAAACACACACACACAAACACACACCACACACACACACACACACACACACACACACACACACACACACACACACACACTAATGCTTTTAGGCACAGCCTCTCACTGGCCCAGGGCTCATCAATTAAACTAGGGTGTCTGGCCAGCGATTCCCCCACCCCCCAAGATCCCTGGCTCCTCCCTCTTTCCAGCACTGTGTGTTCATGCTTCTGTCTCTCTGGTTCTGACATGGTCCGGTGCAGCCCAGATTGGTTTCAAACCCACAGGGTAATTGAGGAGGACCTTGAACCTCTGAATCTCTTTCCCTGTCCTGAGTGCTGGGTTGCAGGCGTGAAACACTGCATCCGTGTTTAGTGGTGAGGGTTGAACCGAAGACTCATGCCTGCTAAGTAAGCAAGCTACCGACTGAGCTATATCACCACCTGTCAGTTAAATTTTTAAAAAAGATGTGCTTACTTTTAAATTTTATTTAATTTTTATTTTTTGTGTGTTGCCGTTTTTTTGCCTGCATGTATGTCTGTGGAGGGGGTCAGGTTTTGGAGTCACAGACAGGTGTTAGCTGCCATGTGGTTGCTGGGAATTGAACCCAGGTCCTCTGGAGGAGCAGCCAGTGCTCTTAACCACTCAGCCATCCCTCCGGCCCAAGATTTACTTATTTTATGTGCATGAGCATTTTATTTACATGTATGTCTGTGGGGCATATATGTGCCTGGGTGTCCTCCAAGGTCAGAAGAGGTCCTTGGATCCCCTGGAACTGGAGTTGTGGGTGGCTGTGAGCCACCTTGTGGTTGCTAGGAATCAAACCCAAGTCCTTTGCAAGAACAAGTGTCCCCCAATTAAAAAAAATCATTTATTTTTATTATTTTAAATTATGTGTATGTGTGTGTGGGTATGTACACATGACTGCCGGTGCCCAAGGAGGTCAAAGGCATTGCATCACCTGATGCTGGAGTTTCAGCAGCCGTGGGCCACCGGACTTGGTCCTGGAAACTGAACTTGGGTTCTGTGGAAGAGCAGTATGTTTTCTTAACTGTGGAGCTGTCTCTCTGGCCCCAAGTTTTAAGAATTTTCAGCCGGGCATTGGTGGTGCACGCCTTTAATCCCAGCACTCGGGAGGCAGAGGCAGAGGATCTCTGTGAGTTCGAGACCAGCCTGGTCTACAAGAGCTACTGCCAGGACAGCCTCCAAAGCCACAGAGAAACCCTGTCTTGGAAAATGGGGGGGGGGAGAATTTTCATCCCTGTGGCTGGAGAGATGGCTTGTTGATTAAGAGCACTTATTCTTTTAGAGGACCGGGGTTCAGTTCTCAGCACCCATGGTGGGTGGCTCACAACCACCTAAACTCCAGTTCCAGGGAATCTGATGCCCTCTTCTGGTCTTTGAGGACACCTGCACTCACATGGTGCTCATACATTCATGTAGGTACACACATATACACACAAACTAAAAACAAAACAAAACTAGAAACCTCTAGCTGTAGCTGGAGTTTCTTGTCCCACCTGGTCCCACAGCTGCTTTGCCCCAAATAAACACACAAAGACTTATATTGAGTATAAAATGTTTGGCCGATGGCTCAGGCTTCTTATTGGCTAGCTCTCTGTTAATTATTAATTCATAACTACTATTCTGTGCATTTCTACATGGCCTTATCTTATCAGAGATTGCTCAGCACATCCTATCCTCCCTGTATTTACAAGGCGTCTCTCCCTGGAGGCTTCTCTCTCCTGGCTACTGGCCAACCAATTCATCAACAAATAAGAAAAACATATATACAGAAGGACATTCACCCATCATCAAACATTTTCTTCCCTTTTGCTGCTGCAGGCATGGAGAAACGACATCTATATAACTTAACTGGAATCCAAATTATATTAATATAAAATACCTCCTCTCACCTTTTTTTTTTGGGGGGGGGTCTTTTTGAAATAAGGAATTCTCTCTATTTAGCTCAGGCTTACCTTGAACCAACTGTGTTCTATAACCACTATCTCCTCCAAAAATTGTCTTATGTATTTATGTCTATGTAGCCATGGCTAGTCTGGAACTTACTATCTTAGACCAGGTTGACCTCAAACTCACAGAGATCTGCTTGCCTCTACCTTCCTCCGCTGGTTAAAGGCTTGCAATTAAAACACATTTCTGTTTGTTTGTTTGTTTGTTTTTCTAAAAAGCAAAGACTTTCAAGAAAATCACCTGAGACACAAGAAATCCAAAATATGTTTTTCCTGTCTTTTTAATTAACTAATTAATTATTTTTGAGATGAGGACTCATCCAGCTGCATATCTTCTTTTCTTTTCTTTCTTTCTTGGTTTTTCTTTTTTAGTTTTTTTTTTTTTTTTTTTTTTTTTTTTTTTTTTTTTTTTTTTTGAGACAGGGTTTCTCTGTAGCTTTGGAGCCTGTCCTGTACACCAGGCTGGGATTAAAGGCATGCACCTGGTTGTGCCAACACTGCCTGGCACTTTCTAATGTGTGTGTGTGTGTGTGTGTGTGTGTGTGTGTGTGTGTGTGTGAACGTATACTGGTCAGAGGGTAACTTTCAGGATCCATCTCTCGTGTCATGGTGTGGGTCCCGAGCATTAATCTCGGCTTGCATTGCTCGGCAGCAAGCGCCTTTACTAGCTGAGCCTTCTTGTGGGCGTCTCTATTTTGTGCTCTCTGCTCTCACAGCACAGGTCACTTTGAGGACTGTTTTCTCCGCACTCCGAGCAATTCTACAGCAGGCAGCAGCTTGGTACCCTCCAATTCCATGCAGTTCCGGCATCTGCTGGGAGACAGTGCGGATCCCAGACTCCCTCCCGCGAGGCTTCCCCGCCCCCACCCTTGCAGAAGAGGGCTGCTGGGTCTCTGATTGTGGGCTCTGTGCTATGAGTTGAGCGTTCTCACGACCCCCACCCCCTACCCGGGGCTCAATTAATTTGCCAGAGTGGAACTCAGGAATCAGGATTTATGTTTCCTGGTTTATTATAGGGGCCAGACGGAAGAGATGTGGTCAAGCGTGGGGGGAGGGACTCTGCTCCCAGCCCTAGTGTCCCGAGTGCTGGGATCACGCAGGCATGGCCCATCATGCCTTAGCAGGAGCGGTGGCGCGCATTCAGCTTTCTGAAAGCTCTTTGATGCCATTCTTTTCCTTTTTCTTTTTCCCTTCTCTTTGGAAATAAGGTCATGCTGGCCTGGAAACCACTACACAGCCAAGGATAATCTGATCCTCCTGCCTCCACCTCCGGAGTGCTGGGATCACTGAGTTCAGTTTATGTGGCAGCTGGGGATGGAGCCAGTACCTAGTATGTGTTGGGCAAGCCGTCTGCCAACAGAACTGCACCCTCAGGCCTTGTCTTTTTTCATTTTGATGGAGCCTTGTTTGAATACATCATAGGCCACAACCAGGAACTTGACCTTCAACCTCTCAGTCCACACTACTGACCAGGCATTGATCTTCTGGGGAGGGGCAACACTCACTTCAAAGCTACCTGGGGGCACAAGCCACCAGCCATCAATTTATTACACCAAAGATTCTTGCCACTTTAGAAATTTCAGTATTTATTTTGTGTACCCATGTGTGGGTACTTGAAGGCCACAGGGCAACTTGGGGGAGTCTGGTCTCTGTTTCTACCATGTGGGTTCCCGGGGATTGAACTCTTGCTGTCATGTTTGGCAGCAAGCGCCTCGACCCCTGGAGCCATCATCTTCCCAGACCAACTGTATGTGCACAGACCTACTTAAAGATCCATAACCATTGCAACCCAACAGCGATGGCCTGTGTCACCAGGAACCGTGCTGAGCACATGGGAAGCTTTGCCTTAATTCGTTCCCATTTTACAGTGAAGGAGATGGGGGCTTGGAAGCCTCTCCTCAAGGCTATCCAATCAAGCTAGGGCTGAATCTGGGTCCATTTAAATACAAATACATGGCACAGTGCCTGGAGATGTAGACTCTCAGAACTGCAGAATTGGTTTTTGTTTGTTTTTGAGGCAGGGTTTTTTTTTTTTTTTTTCTATGTATCCCTGGCTGTCTTGGAACTCGCTCTGGAGACCAGGCTGGCTTCAAACTCACACAGATCCACCTGCCTCTGCCTCCCCAGTGCCGGGATTAAAGCTGTGAGCTACCACCGCCCAGCAAATGTGCAGAATCTTAATCCAGAGACCGTTTCCATCCACCGCTCATGTTTTTGCAAAGACTCATGCTTGGCCAGAGTCAGCAAGTGGCTTGTACAAGTTCATCTACTTCAGCTGTAACAGGTGTAAGGGGTTTGGGAGGGGTTGGATTCGTGGGTGAGAACTCTGATACCGGGGAGCTGTGCACAAGTTCATTTGAAATTGATAAACACCCAGGGTAACAAGCCGAAAGAGTTTCTGAGCTTCCCACGCTATGTCTTTCCTTTGGCTTCACAGGTGCTTGGCAAAGCCTTTTATCACTGAACTCCCGTTCCAGCCTTCTTCGTATGTGTGTGGACGGGTGTGTGCACACATACCATATTGCACCGGTGTAAGTCAGGAGGCTACCTGGGAGTGGGGCCAGCCCTCTCCCTACACCAAGTGTGTTCTGGAGATCAGACTCAGGTCACCATGCTTAGCAGCAATCACCTTTGATTGCTAAACCCTCTTAACGTGTTCCATGTTCTCATCTTGAGAGAGTACTTCACTAAATTGCCCAGGGTGGCCTTGAACTCCGGAGCCTATGCCCGCCCTGAAATTTAGCTTTTCCTGCCTCAGCATTCCAAGTGGCCAGGATGACATCTGTGCTCCACCAACCTTCCCCTGTCCCTGCAGGTTTTTCTAGAAGACAGAAACACAGCTGAGATTATTGAGCTAGGCTGGGAAATTTCAGGACACTGGTAGATAATCCAAGAGAGTAAAATATCAGCATTCTGGCTGAGTGTGGTGGTTCCTGCTTATAATCCCAGGAACTGGGCAGCTGAAACTAGATAATGAATTGGAGGCCTTGGCTAGAAAGCCAGATCTTGTCTCAAACAACAACAACAACAACAAAAAACACAAAACAACCCAGGGGGTGGGGGGGGAGCCAATCCTGCCCAGGGACAGACTGACTGCTTTTTTTTTTTTTCCAAGACAGGGTTTCTCTGTGACTTTGGAGCCTCTCCTGGCACTCGCTCTTGTAGATCAGGCTGGCCTCGAACTCACAGAGATCCACCTGCCTCTGCCTCCCGAGTGCTGGGATTAAAGGCATGCGCCACCAACGCTCGGCCTAAATGAACTGATTTCTATTAATGTACCTTTTGCCACGTGGCTCATGGCTTTGCCTGTGGCCTAGTACATCTTGCTGCTCTGGCCGCTGGCTGGCATCTTCCTGACTCTGCCCCTCCTCATCTGAGTTCTCGGTTTGGTTGTTTCACCTGACCTTATCCTGACTGGCTATCGGTCAAACAGTTTTTATTGTTAACCAGTGAGAGGAACACATATTCACAGTGTACAGAAAGGTCATTCCACAGCAGCCCCCGCCCCCTTCAGATTGGCCTGTGGGTGGGAGTAGGTGGTCTTGGGTTGTAGAGGAAAGCCAGATGAGCTATTCACTGAAAGCAAGCCGGTAAGCAGCACTCCTCCATGGTTTCTGCTTCCGTTCCCCCCTTGAATTCCTGCCCTGACTTCATTTGATAATAGACTGCAAGATGTAAGTCACATAAACCCTTTTCTTCCCCAAGTTGGCTTGGCTAGTGTTTCATTACAGCAGACAGAAGGCAAATTAGAATTCTCAGGGTTTTGGCTTTGAAACCAGCCAGGGATATATGCCAAGATCCTATCTCAAACCAAAAACCAAACAACAACAAACATAGTAAAAAAGCGGATGGTTGTCTGAGTTAGGGTTTCTATTACTGTAAAGAGACACCATGACTGCCGAAACTCTTATAAAGGAAGACATTTAGTTGGGGTGTCTTATAGTTCCAGGGGTGTAGTCCGTGATCATCATGGTGCGAAGCCAGGCGGCGTGCAGGCAGATGTGGTGCTGGATAAGGAGCCGAGAGGTGGACATCTGGATCACCATGCAGCAGGAAGAGAGCCACTGGGCCTGGCTTGAGCATTTGAAACCCTAAGGCCCACCCCCAGTGACACACTTCCTACTCCAACAAGGCCACGCCTCCTAATCCCTGTCAAGTATCATCACTCTCTAATGACCAAGCAGTCAAATCTATGAGCCTATTGGGGCCACTCCTATCCAAACCGCCACACGGGTCCTCGGTGGAGCAGCTGCCTAGGAGTTACGCAATGCTCTGTAATTGATCCCAAATGAAGTTTGACTACTTGGCAAGCTGTTTTTTGTTTTTTTTTTTTAAACAATTTTTCAAAGTTTTTAAAAAGAAATTTTGTGTGTATGGGTGTGTTTTGCCTGCAGGTCTATCCACACACATGTGAGTCCCTGATCTCAAGGAGGCTGAAAGAGGGTGTCTGATCCCCTGGGACTGGGGTTACTGTGAGCTGGCTGCCTTATGGGCCTTGGTGACCGAGGCAGGACCTCGGGAAGATCAGCTAGTGTTCTTAGTCACTGAGCCATCTCTCCAGGCCTGGAGAGCCAGCCTTTCGTAAATCATCAATGGGCTGTCATTGCTGTCTAGAGGTAGCTGCTTTGTGACCCTCCAGGGAATGCACACAGCCGGCATCCCCTCCTTCTTCCAGTGTGTATTCTCTGTGGCTGCTGGAAGAGACTGCTCCAAGCTCCGAGGCATACACATGCCAACACAAGCTTGTTTTCTTATGGCTCCGAGGAGGTGGTGTGATCTGAATTACGGCAGCCTGCAGTGGGTGTCAGCAGGCTGGCTCCTCCTGGAGGCTCCATGAGCCGGTCTGCTCCTCGCCTCCCTCTGCAGACATCTGGGCGATGCTGATTTCCTGCCATTGGCTCCTGGAGACAATCACATCAATTTCTGGTTTCTGCCTCCCTGCTATTAGGACCTTGTGATCACATTTAACCATCAGAAAAAGGTCTAGGACCATGGTTTTTCAACCTGTCGGTCGTGACCCTCCCCAGGGGGTTGAATGACCCTTTCTCTGGGGGTGGGAGAGTTGGCTAAGATCGTTGGAAAACACAGATATTGATATTATGATTTGTTACAGTAGAAAAACTACAGTTTTGAGGTAGCAATGAAAAAATCTTATGGTTGTGGGTGGGGGGGGGGTCACCACAACTCGAGGAACTGTGTTAAAGGGTCATCGTGTTAGGAAGGTTGAGAACCACTGCTCTAGGCGAACCTTCCCGTCTCAAGACCTTTACACAATCAACACGCCCTGGAGCCCAGCCACAGATTCCAGACCTCAGGGCAAGCAGTTCTTTAGGGCTAAGGCAGTTGATCTAATCAACTTCACTGAACTTGAGTCACCCAGGAGACAGAGCCCTGAGTGTGTGTATGTGAGGGCTTTTCTGGAGAGGCTCGCCTGAGGTGGGGAGACACGCCTGGATGTAAGAGGTCCCAGACTGAACAAAAACAAGGAAATGATCCCAACACCAGCACTGGTCTCTCTCTCTCTGAGCTTCCCTAATGGAGGCCAAGCATGGCCAGCCAGCCCCCTTACATGATTTCTCCATCATGACGGACTGTACCCCGAACTGTGAGCCAGAAGCCCTTCCTTCCTTAAATTGTTTCTGCTGGCTGCTTTTGTCCCAGTGATGAGAAAGGCAAAGTATACAGGGGCCAAATTTACAGTCTGACTTTGCAGGAGAAAGGAGTGGGGAAGAGTCCCCGTCTCCCATAGAATTCCTCCAGAAACCAAATCCTGGCCCGCAGGGGGGCGGAGGGGGATGAGCGGGGGATCCTTCATTCTCTACGGGACCAACAGTTCCTTAGTTTGGTTTATCTGTGTTTCTAACTAAATCAATATTGAATGTTTACATGATTATATTTATTTAACTGAGTCCTCACCTGGGCCATGAAGTAACCTGTGATTACATTTCTCCCAAAGCGTATTTTTCTTTCTTAATAACTGCCGTGATTTTCATTTGTTTAGCTTTTGAAACTGTTGTTAATATTTCATGCCTAGAATGTGACAGCTGTAAAATTCTGTGACCAAGCCTGTCAATGGCACTTCAAAGGAGCCCACTCTTTTTTTTTTTTTTTTTTTTTTCTTGAGATGGGGTCTCTCACTAAGTTGTTCTGGCTGTCCTGGAACTATATAAACCATGACGGTTTCTAACTCACAGAGACCCACCTGCCTCTGCCTCCTGAGTGCTGGCATTAAAGGCTTGTGCCGCCATCTTGCTAAGGAGCTGGGTATGACCTTTGACTCCTGATCCAACAGCCTCCACCTCCCAAGTGCTGGCATTATAGGCCTGTGCCAGCGGGAGAGACCTGTACAGGTTTGTTTTTGTCAGCGAGACACAAACTAGAATTGTTTGGGAAGAGGGAGCCTTAACTGGCCTGTGGGCAAGACTGTGGGCCATTTTCTTGGTTAACGTTGACCTGGGAGGGACCAGCCCACTGTGGATGTGGCCACCCCTGGACAAGCTGAGAACCCTTGGAAAGCAAGCCAGTAAGCAGTGTTCCATGGTTCTGCTTCAGTGCCTGCCTCCAGGTTCCTGCCTTAAATTCCTGCCCTGGCTTCCCTCAGAGATGGACTGTGAAGTGTAAACTGAAATAAACCCTTTTCTCCCAAGCTGCTTTTGGTTATGATGTTTAACACAGTAATAGAAACCTAGCCAGGGCAGGACATAAAATATTATTTTGAAGATTCGTAAAAGAAAAGAAGCCGAGTACTGTGGAATAATCCTTTTGTCCTCTGTGATGATTTGCCACTCGAATTGGTTTAATAAAGGGCTGAACGACCAGTAGCGAGGCAGGAAGAGGTTAGGTGGGAGGGCCAAACGGAGAGGATGCTGGGAAAAGAAGGGTGGAGCCACGAGAGGTTGCCAACCAGACACAGAGGAAGCAAGAGATGAATATGTGGTGCTGAAAAAAAAGATTCTGCCATGAAGGAAAGTATAAATAAGAAATATGGGTTAGTTTAAGATGTAAGAGCTAGTTAGTAACAAGCCTGAGCTATTGGCAGAGCATTTATAATTAATAATAAGTCTCTGTGTGGTTATTTGGGAGCCAGATGGCCAGGTAGAGCTGACTGGTGAGACAGAAAAACTCTGCCTACAGCCAAGGCTGGTGGCAGAGGCCTGGTAATCCTGGCTACTTGGGAGACTGAGGCAGGAGGATCTTAGGTTCAAGGCTAGACCGGGCTATTCTAAGAGCCTTTGCCTCAAAATAAAAGTAAAAGGCCGGGGCTGTCATTCACTGTTAGAGTTAGTGCCTAACCCATACAAGCTAAATTATATTTACCTAGGTATGCATACATTTGTGTGTGTGCATTGTATCACGCACACAAACTTGCGTGGTAGACAACTTCGTCTACCTGGGGGTCCCAGTTATTGAACTTAGGTTCTCAGGGTTGATGATAAGAGACGTTACCCTTCTAGCCATCTCTGCCAGCCAGCCCTCTTCAGCTTTTTCTGTATAAATCACACACCAGTGTTCCCTTTCTCCTAACGTGAAGGTTTGTCTTTTTTTTTCCCCCCTGCTGCTGTACTTTGTAGCCCAGGAAATCACCATCCTCCTGATTTAGGTCCCCAAGTGCTAATGTAACAGAACCACTACACCCAGGAAGATTTTGGTTCTCAAAATATTAACATAGTATTTAGTGACTTTTGTCTTCTCTTATATTTTTGGTTGTGAGCCTAGCCTTTAATGGCTGAGCTATCCCTCCAGCCCGACATTTGTCTTCTCTATGTGATCTGTATCCATCCTCCCTACCTCCTTTCCCCTCTCTCTGTGGTGATATTTTGTTTGTGCTTAAATAAATAAAGATTGCCTGAAGATCAGAGTGCAGAGCTAGCCACTAGTTAGCCATAGAGGCCAGGCAGTGGTGGCTCACACCTTTAATGCCAGCACTTGGGAGGCAGAGGCAGGTGGATCTCTGTGAGTTCAAGGCCAGCTTGGGCTACATGAGAGTGAATCGGTCTAAAAGAAAAACAGAGCCAGGTAAGGGTGGCTCACACCTTTCAATCCCAGTATTGGGAATTACATGCCTTTACTCCTAGCAGTAGGGAAGTAGAGAAAGGCAGGGGTATGGCTGGGCAGAGAGAGGAATGTAAGGTGGGAGGAGACAGGAGCCCAGCCCATTCAGTTTGAGGATTCCTAAAGACAGGCTCCGGCATTCAGTCTGAGGATGCCTAGGGACAGGGTGGCATCTTTAGTGTGAGGATTCAGTAGAGGTAAGAGGTCTCTCTTGTGGCTGGCTCCTTTACTTCTCTGATCTTTCAGCATTTACCCTGGTATCTGACTCCAGGTTTTTATTATTAAGACCAATTAGAATTCTAGCTACATCTCTCTCTCTGGTCTCCTTGTGTATCCTGGCTGACTCTGAACTTACTATGTGGACCAGACTGGCCTCCAACTTGTGGCAATCCTCCTGTCTCTGCTTACTGAGTGCTGAGATTAAAAGCTGTGTGGAAACATGCTTGGCCTAAATTTTGTTTTTCTTGAGAGGACATCTCGCCTACAGCTCCCCTTGAAACTACAATGTTGGGATTATATGAATGTCTCGCCCTGCCAATCCATATCATATCCACATCATATGCCTGCATTATGCACGCCCACATGCACGCACGCAGGCATGCACGCACGCGCACACACGGACACCCTCCCTCCAGGGATGACCTTGAAATCCTGGCCCTCTTGCCTCCACTTTTCAAGTGCTGGGATTACAGGTGTGTTCAGTTTATGTGAGCCAGGCATGGAACCCAATTAGTGTATGTTACGTGAGCACTTGACCCCACTCTGCAAGACTGCTGTCTATGTATCTGAGTAATCTATATACATTTATGTCTTTACAACCTCTTATTATCTCTCATAGGTATCTAGATCATTCTTGCACTACATATATGGTCTATATCACTTGCTTGTATTTGTAACTATTCGGATCAATGCATATGTTCTCATCTTGTATTTATGTAAAATATTCAGAATAACATTAATATTATTACTATATATTTATGGAATGACTTTTTTTTTTAAAGCCAGATTTATTTTGGTTCTTGACTATAAAGCAGTTAAGGTCTAATATTTTCATCCACTCACACTCATGGACATCGTCCCAACTACACAGAGACCCAAACGGGGTCCAGACCAATCCTTGATGCTGCTGGAGGAGAGGCGTGCGGTATCTTTCTGACTTCAGGCTGGATTCCAGTAACTTCAGACTTTCCCCGGGCGCTTTGCTTACAGCGTTCCACACATACATCCGTGCTTCATGAGACCCAAACCCAGCCAGGCTCGGCCAGAACGGACAGGCCGCAGTTTTTCCTAGCTGTGACATCCACAGACAAGACTAAATAGTTCAAAGCTCTCATCCAGGAATAAAAACTCTATAAACCCTCTCAGTCCAGCTAGTCCAATTTTGTGTTTCCTCGCCAAAGATGAGAACCGCCGTACCACCAGGTGGCGCTGTTAGCACGCAAATTCCTGGGAGCAAATCACTGGGAGATTATGGGTTCGTTCAGTTTTCAAAAGTGCCCAGGAGGGGCTGGAGAGATGGCCCTGGGGTGAAAATGTGCGCTGCTTTTGCAGAGGACCGAGTTTGGTTCCAAGCACCCACGCCAGGGGACTCACAACCGCCTGCGACTCCCCCTCCAGGGGATCCGCCGCTTTCCTGGGCCCGTGGGGCTCCCATTCTCACTTGCACAGTCCCCCACACATGCAAATAATTAGAAATAAAACGCATCTTAAAAAAAAAAAAGAAAGAAAGAAAAAAGAAAAAGGAAGAAAGTCCCGAGGAGAGCGCGCTTAAGAGTCTCTGCTCCGCTCCAACCTCAGCCGAGGTCCCTCTGCTGTACTTTTAGTGTAAATCATGGATGTGAGGGATCCGTGCTGACCCAGGGCCGAGCTGTATCCTTGGATGGACAGCAGCGAGCAGCAGCAGGAATCACCCTTTAGCATCCGGCTCTCGCTCAGGCCCAGGAAGTGGAGCTTGCTTGCTCAGGCCTAGGGTGCCTGAGACCCTTGGTCCTTACGTCTCTGTTAGCTTGCAACCAAAACCTTCAGTTTTCTCTTTTACTATTCTTTTTTTTTTCCAACAACCAACCATGTTTTATCCAGTCCCTTCCATCTGCCACCAGCCTTGGCACCACTTGCTTCAAGTCCACTGTAGGCAGGCCACCATGGATCTGGACTGTCAAGTCACAATTGCTCACATAAAACAAGGGATCTCTGAGTCCTGCTGTGTCTTAGCTGGAAGAGTGCTGCTTCTCAGGCCCAGGCCACCAGGGCATTGCTGGTTGCTTTGGTCTGGCTGCCTCTACCTACTCACAGATGAGGGCAGCTTCCAGTTTACTCACCTCCACGACAGATTGAGGGTCTTCCGAGTTAGATGCTCTGAGGTCTAGGTGATGTGCTCCCCCCTGGATGGTGACAGCAATGACTGATGTCCTCAGGTTGCTCTGGATCCCGCCCCCTGCCCAGGGGTCGAAGTCACCGCTGGAGAATATTATGTTGCTGGCAGCTTTAAGGTCGCCACCCCAGAAGCTGGTCGGGTTAAACTGCTTACAGCCCTCCAACTCTTTTCCTGTTCTTTACAGTGTTCTATCTCTCACTTTATTTGGTGTGTCTGTAGGTAGGGACACAGGCTGGGGAGTCTGCGTCTGCCATGTGGGGTCTGGGGACCGACTTAGGCCACCAGGCCTGGTGGCAAGTGTCTTATCCACTTCGTGTTTCTTGTTCCTGCCCCGGCCACCCTCCTCAATTGTTGGACTGCTGCTGAGTTGAGCAACTCTCCCTTTGCTGCTACCGTTTCTTCTGCCACTGTTTTTTTTTTTTTTTCCGTCTTCAGCCACTGTTATCTGCTGTCGCCCACTAGCCCTCCGCTGCCCTTGCCCTGTCACCAGGATCGCGGCTCCTCTGCTGCTGTCCAGCTGCTTCTGTCCATCAGGGCTGCTGACGGCTCACTGTTACTCTTGTCTCTTGGCTTGCGGGACCAGCTAGGTCCCATTCCACTAATGATGTAGAAACAAGTGGGTGAGAGGGGGCTGGAGGATGTAGCTCAGTTGGTACAGAGCGTGGCTGGCATGCACAATGCCCCGGGGTTTGATCCCTAGCACCACGGACACAGGGCCTGTTGGCACTATCTGTGACTCTAGCACGTGGGAGGCTGGGGCGGGGCTTCACTGAGTATGAGCTCAGCCTGGCCTACCTTGACAGATCTTGTCTAAAAGCCAAACCAAGAGCAGCTAGAACAACAACAAAAATACGAGGGATACTGCAAGCATCAGTTTCCCAGTGTCTGGACAACTCAGAGCCCTCGATGGAAGGTCTGTAGATCACCTCTGGGAAAACCCATTTCTTGGGGTGGATCTGATCTGTGTTCACTGTCTTCCCATGGAGAGTCTTTTCCCTTCTTAGGCGATTGCGAAGTTCAGAATAGGTAACTAGGTTTCTTTTTCCTTTCCTTCCCCCCCCCCCCCCCCCCCCCCCCCCCCCCCGACAGGGTTTCTCTGTGGCTTGTGGAGCCTGTCCTGGCACTCGCTTTAGTAGACCAGGCTGTTCTTGAACTCACAGAGATCCTCCTGCCTCTGCCTCCCGAGTGCTGGGATTAAAGGCATGTGTAACCACCACCCAGCCTAGGTAACTAGTTTCTATGTTACAAGATATTATATTTTATTTTTACTTTTTAAATCTACCATAATTTCTGTTATTCTTTTGCTTAAATTAGAAAAAGGCGAAAGATGGGACATGAGAACAAGAGATACATTAACCATAGTTTATTAGAGGCCGGCAGAGCGGAGAGAGTAAGAGAGAAGAGAGAGAGGAAGGCGTAAGCGTAGGAGAGGAGAGGAAGCAGGAGAGAGAGAGAGAGAGAGAGAGAGAGAGAGAGAGAGAGAGAGAGAGGAGAGAGAGAGAGAGGAGAGAGAGAGGCGGGGGAGTTGGAACTTTTAAAGGGAAGACTGCGCACGCGCACTGAGGTTCCACGCATGCGCAGAGTCCTCGCGCAGGTCCGCAATGCGTGACAAGTGGTGATGGCATAGCAGGTCCCTGTGTGTGCCCCGCCCATTGTCAGGGGCGGGGTCAGCCTGGTGTCTGTCCTAACAATTTCTTTATTGATTCTTTGGGAATTTCATGTCATGCACCCTAATTCTGCTCACCTCCCAGTCCCCTGATATCCTCCTCTCACCCCTGCAGTACCCCCTAAAAGAAAATAAAAAACCAAACCAGACCAAATCAAGCAAGCAAACAAAAACAAACAAACAGAAAACCTCTTCCCTCCACCATCTTTCTTGCCTCTCCAATACTTCTTCATTAGTTCTGGTGGCATTGGGAGCTGTGGTGTGTCACACCCTTTTGTCCAGTCAGCTTAATTGCAAATGTTCATTGCACCAGGCATTGGTGGCGCACGCCTTTAATCCCAGCACTCTGGAGGCAGAGGCAGGTGGGTCTCTGTGAGTTCGAGACCAGCCTGGTCTCCAGAGTGAGTGCCAGGATAGGCTCCAAAGCCACACAGAGAAACCCTGTCTCGAAAAACCAAAAAAAAAAAAAAAAAAAAAAAAAAAAAATGCTCATTGCAATGAGTCACTGGTCTGGTTCGAAGCCTCTGGTTTCTGGCACACCATCCTCACTGGATCTTCACCAGAACTCCTCTTATACATCATGTGGCAGCCCCGAGTCTTGGAGATCCTGTGCAGATCATTCCACAGGAGCAGCCCCTTCACAAGCTCCAGCAGGGGTAGATGTTAGACCTGAGGCTGGGCTGTGGGCCTGGGAAGCAGCTGAGCTGGTGAGTCCAGGCCACTGGGGCTGCCCCCTCAGGTGAGGGGTCAGAGCCAGCTCCCCTATGCCCATACCATCAGGGTGAGTTTTCCCTCCCCTGTGTGAGGGGTGGGGCCGTCTCTCCTGAGTGCAGGGGGACAGCTCTTCTGTGAGGGTCAATGTAATAGGCTTTCTTTTGGGTCACCAACCAGCTCCCAAATCATGACATGGAGACTTATTAGTTATGAATGCTTGGCCTTATCTTAGCTCTTATTTTAATCTGTTTCTTTGTATATACATTTTGCCTCAGGGTTTTTTACCTTTCTTTCATTCTATATGTCTTACTCTCCTGTTTCCTCTGTATCTGGCTGGCTGGCAGCTGCCTGGCTTCTGGTCCTGGGTGTTGAAAGACCCCCGGAGGCTCAGGTCCCCAGGATCTCTACCCAGGACCTTGACAACCCCAATCACCAGGTGGAGGCAAAAACTTGATGCAATCAGCATGAGGCTTTATTGCAGTTGTTTAACGAGCTAACCCCATGTTAGCTCGGGTCATTCATCCATCCACCATGGCGGATGGCTGGGGAAAAGACGCGAGAAGCCATGGGATAGAGGTCTTATAGGGCAGTGTAAGGGGAGTGTCTAGGGGTACGCACAGGCTCAGGATTGGTGTGCCTCCAGGTTTGGAGGACTTGCTCTGTGTTGATTGGCCAACTGGTTGTTATGGCTCATAGCCCCCCCCCCCCAGGGCAATTGCTATGCTCTGCATGTCATTGCTGTGCACTTGTCCATTAAGCACACCTAGAGCTGTAAAGCATAGCACCACCAGCTAACTTCTGATTGGTTCCTTGCCACGAGGCAGGCATCTGACCTCCTAGTGACCAAGGCAAGGTCAGGCAAGCCTAACAGTATTAGGCTGTTATGGCTGCCGAAATGGGGAGCTGGTCCCTTTATTCCCCCATTTTCTTTTTTGGAGATTCCAATCATGGAATTGCTGTCTCTCTAGCGCCCCCCTCAGGGAGTGAGAGATATTGGCATCCCCATGCACGGGAGTCCCTCCTGACTTAGCATTTCAACCAGGGAAAATGGGCGTCGAATTCTTTCCCATGCTACTTCCTGCTGCCTTTGGGACGCAGTTAGGGACCCAAGAAGGCTGAAATGCTAGTCAAAAGCAAAAAGGGAATTTAGGCAATGGGGAATCCATCAGGGGCTATTGGCAGACTCTGTTGCAGAGACAGCGGGTGTCCACATCAGCTGGACTGGTTCACACCCACAGCAAGTCCAGGGCTCGCAGTCTACTTAGAACAGCCTGTAGTCAGCAAGTGATACTCAGATGTCTGCCAGAAGCAGAAACCTGTTTAAGACATGTTTAAACTTGGAACAGAGGTTAAAACTTATTTATTGAAACCCACAGTGCAGAAAAAGCAGATATCTGGATATCTGTTTAAACAGCAGGAACATAGTTATAACTTTGAGTCCTAGCAATAACGACAGATTTGGGCTATAAGCATGTACATTTTTCTTCTGTCCAGAGAGCCAGGTATGGATTGGACAGAGGTGCCTTTGGTCTGATAAAAAGCCCTTTAAGTTTGTACTTAGATGATAACCAAAATAAACCTAAAAACCTTGAGCTTGTGAATGAACAGTAGATAGTCACTACTTTAGCAGCTACTAAGCCGACTATCGTCTATAGTGGATCTGACGACCTGATGCTGTCAAGCTGACAACCATTAATACTTTCAGAGATCTGAGAAGGGTATATTTTATACAGTTTCCAAATCTATTAAAAAGTGACAGGAGCCAGTTAGAAGCCAGTCCATATAGAGTTAGCCATACCCAAGTCTCTCCATTACCATTGGAGGCAGAACAGCAATCTTCGCCAGGCCTATAAAAAGAGGGTTTTTTTTTTTTTTTTCTCTCTCTCTGTGGAAGAGGAACATGGAAAAGACTGACCTTGTTTTGTCTAGGAAAAGGAGGTGCAATCAATTTTCCAGTGTCCAGCAGCTTTGTCCAAAGTCTTGGTCAGGTTCTGGCAGGCAGCAAGTGTCACATCTGAGCATCTCGCTCACTGGTCCAGGTGCAGGAACTGGGGTGCCTCATAATCTTCTTTGGAGACTTTGGGTCACTGTCAGGATCTGGCAGTCTGATATTATAAACTTTTAAAATAACATTTAAATGCCATATTCTGCAGGTCTCTGAAGCATTAGAGGTCTGTCTGTTTTAGTTACTTGCCTTAAGCACATAGGTGGCTAGGTTAAATCCTTATTTCTGTAATTAATTTTTAGTCTGACTGTAACCGATTTAGTAAAATATTTGGAACTTAGCACAGTTGAATTTAAAACTGCATAGAGTTACCTTATATTCCTTAAACAGTAGCTACATGTATACATTTTAGCAGCTTGCTTAAGCTTAACTTCGGAAAAACATAAACTATATTAATTTGTATTTTTAACATTTTAGATTCGCAGCTTTTATAAAACAAGAACTTTACATTGTCAGGCTTTGATTAAAAATGATTCTAAGTTGAAACATTAATAAAAACATTTAAAAGCACAAACATTAATGCCTTTCTGTAATATATAGAAGCATTAACATTTTAAATCTTAATTGAAAAACTTGTTTATAAGATGGTACCTCCTAATTTCCATGTGGTCACCTTTAGGCAAGATGGCGGTTCAAGTATCTTTTTTCAACTTCAGCAAAATGGCTGCCAGCCGGTCACGTGACCGGCTTGGCATGTGACTGACTGCAAAATGGCGGTGACCTGCACCATTTGTTTTAGCTACACGCTTGTAACAGAGCTTAGGTTATGCCAGGGAACAGAACATTTTAAAACAAGCATACATAAATTACTTGAGAAATAAACAGAACTTTTTAAACAGAATTAACTTAATATGGTTAAAATTTTAACTTATGTTACCAGTTTTTAAAATTTACTATTTCTAGACATGAGAAACTATAGTTTACATTTTCTCTGACTTTTAACAACCTTTTCTCTGACCTTTAACAACTTTCCTCTGATCTTCTACGACTTTCTTTGACCTTCTATAACTCTCTATGTACCTTCAGTTCATTCCTCTGATTTCCTTAGACATTCTTTAGATAAATTTCTCTTTCCCTTTCCTTCCCTCTTTATACTTTAGTCTCCTACATTTTTTTCTCATTTCTCAGTCAACATAAAAACTCTAACCAAAGTTCTTCTTATAGTTTTTAATAACTTTAAGGCCGTTTCTTTAGAACGCCTGAATCAAGCTAGATGCCCCAGCTCCATGTGCTCAGGGCGGAGACCTGGGGCGGGTGCTGCTGGTAATCCAGATCCTCTGACCCCTGCAGTTTCCCTGAACACCACATGCGTGGAACACGGAGAAGACTGGGCAAATGGTGGCCTTGCAAACCACGTGCTCAGGGCAGGGAAACTCCTGCTGCAAGCCATGACCCATGGCAGGATGGCGGTTGGGGCAGAGAGAGAGCCCCACTTTGCATGCCTCACAGACGGGCAGGTGAGGATGGAGAGATAAACTCGCCTGCACCGGCCAGGCTCAGCTGTGAGGGCCGCAGCAGTGGTTGGAGTTCAGAACAGCAGCTTCCCGTGTGCTCAGAGACAAGGGACCCCACTGCAGCACACTCTAACCCACGGCACGTGGCAGAGGAACTCCTGTCCCACACGCCACGTGCTCCGGGCAGCAAGAAAAGACCCCTGACCCACGCATGCCACGTGCGTGGGCGTGAGAGAGACACCAGGCTTAACAAACACACAGCACAGACTAGACTGGGGTCCTGTTCAGAGTTTCAGATGGCTAGCCACATGGGGAGCAACTTGGTCCACGACCAATTCCCCCTCCTACAGATTGGGCGACCCTGTGCCCCCTGCCCCCCTTTTTACAGACTGCAGAAGTGGCAGTGCAGGTCACTCAGACTGGCACAGTCCCAGCAGCAGCATGGCCCGTGGACTAATATGGCCCCAGACCTTGGGCATTCTCAGGAGCCCTGACGTCAGCACAGACCCTGGCTGCATGCTGTACGGCCATGGACCCAGACACTGCCCTCAGCTGCAGCTCTGGCCTGAAGCCACTATGGCAGTGGGTAGCAGTTGCAGTCCACTTAGACTTGTATGGCCCCGGCTGCAGCATGGCCCTGAGACTCCAACAAGGCCACAGGTTGTGGCTCAGACCCTGGGCCTCTGTGTGGCCTTTGGTAGCAACATGGACCACAGACTTCAACATAGGCCTCAGCTGTAGTAGGGCCACAGACCCAGACATGGCCCTCGTCAGCGGCAGGTCTGGATGTCACCATGGTCCCAGGTGGCGGTCAAGGCCCCCCAGGTTGGCATGGCCCCAGTGGCAGCGTGGCCCTCGGACACCAACAGGGTTCGAGATAACGGCCCAGAGCCCCGGATCCAATTGGCTCTCAATGGTAACAGGAGCCCTGGATGTTAAAACAGATCCTGGCTGCTGCAGGGCCACAGACTAGACTTGGCCCTTGGCGGCGGCCTAGGCCCAGACATCACCATGGCCCCAGGGTGGCAAGCAGGCCTCTCATGTCAGCCTACCCCTCACCGCCTTCACTCCTTCCATTCCACCTCTCTCCACAGTAAACGGGCCATGGTGCTTCTCTTTCCCTCCCAATTCTCTTCCACACATCTGTTCATCCTAAGGGGACCCACGTGCCTGGCACCAGGGTGGGCGGTGCATGTCTTCCTGCGGTCTTGAGGGCCCGGGCTGGCCTATGGCGCATTATACCTTAAACACCAATTTGCCTTTTTTATTTCTGTATGAATGTCTCGCCCACGTGTCAGTCTGTGTAGCACTTACGTGGCTGACCCCCCTCGGAGGCCAGAAGCCGGGGACTGGATCCCCTGGAACTGGAACTACAGACCATTGGGAAAGGACATGTGGGGCTGGGAATCAAACCCTGGTCCTCCGGAAGAGCAGCCACTGAGCCATTTCTCCAGCCCAACATTTTGCATTGCTTACTGTGGTGCCAGGGGACTCGTTTTCTTTCTAGCTTTGACCGAATATTTTAATTAGCCTTCTGCAGTTGCTTAGAACGCACTTAATGGTTTTATTGTGGGAGGGGTAAGGGAGAACCCTTTCCCCCCGGATTCTCAAAGAATCTGCCTGGGGTGGAGGGTACGGCCGGCTTTTTCTGGGTTTACGGGGTAAAGAGCAATTCAAGCAATTTCCTACGTATGGGAACCCGATGTTTTCACGCAAGAACAGCGTTTTGCTGACAGACACCCTGAAGTCCTAACTAGCCTACCCAGCTGCCTCTAGCAGCTGGCTTGTTTGAGCGGCAGGATGATTCATTTCTCAACAGAAATGAATGTTGGGGAGACGCACACGGACCACTGACGTCTTTACTAGAAAAACAAAACAACCATCAGCCCAGAAATGTCTTTTAGGGATGCTCTTTTATTTGAAAACTTAACATTGGTCCAAGTCAGGACTTAACACACGTGACACTCTCCTGCTTAAACAATCCCGCTATCAAAATTAAACGTTTTACCCCCCCAGCCCCCACCCCCACTTCACAAAACATAAATCTACAGAGAACCTAAGTGGGAAACTTAAAAAAAAGTCAACACAACTTCTTCTACTGATCCTTCGGTAGAAGGAGAGAGAGCTCCCAGGAACTCTTGTCTTCCAATACAATATCGGAGGCACTGATCTCTTAGAGGAGGATGACACCCCCACCTCACGGTGGAGGCTCTTTTTTTTTTTTTTTTTTTTTGCTGGAAGAACTAACTCATCTTAGAATTTTGCGGCGGTGCCACCCTCGGCCGCGCGCGGGGGGAGCCTCCTGCTCCCTCCATTCCCGCCTCTCCTTCCTCTTGCACCTCTGGGAGGGCCGGTGCTCCTCTGAGGTGGAGGTGGGCCGAGCCTCCCGGTCCCGACGGGTGGTTTGGTGGGGTACTCCTCCACGCGAGCCTTTCCCTGGGCGGGGTCTCCACAGGCCGCACGGTCGCCTCCCCGGGCTCTGCTGGCTTCCCCGTCTTTCCTCAGGATGGCTTCCACCATTTTGCGGTACCTCACAAACACGGCTCTGAAGTACCTCTCTTTCATTTCCTGACTGAGCGAGCGGAACACGATCCCCTCTGGACGCTTCGCCTCAGCCATGTCGTCCTCCCCGAGCTCTCGGGCGTGAGGAGCGGCGTCGGGAGGCTCTCGGCTCCTAAGATGGCTGCCTCGTCCTGGACCTGACAGAAAAAAGGAAGGGAGCCGCTAGCACCACGCAACAGCCACAAACTGTGACAGGAAGGCAGGCTCTGCTCGCCACTTACCTCAGCCACTCGACGCCTCGGGGCCAATGCCTCTCTGTCCTCGTCCTCGTCCTCCTCCTCGGGCGACCAGCGGCGGCCTGAGGCACGGCTGTGAGGAGTCCACCTCAGGGAGCTTCCGGTAATGGCGGCAGAGTGGTGAACGTCACTTCCGCCTCAGGGACTTCCGGTGGACCCTGCCATTCCCTGACGAGCCTCTAAGAGGGAGCTGCCACGCCGGAAGTTGCGAGGGTGCAGCCTTTTTGAGACGCCTGGAAAGAGTTGAGTTTGAGCCCATGAGAGATACAAAAGGTGGGACTTGGTTTGGCCCTGGCCGCGTGGCTGCACCGCTCGTCCTGGCCAGTTTTATGTCGACTTGACGCAAGCTAGAGCTGCCTGAGGGGAGGGAACTCAGCTGAGGAACGGCTTCCCTAAGATCCCGATACTGGGCATTTTCTTATTTATTGATTGATGATGCCGGGAGGCCTGAGACCATTGTGGGTGCTACCAACCCCGGGCTGGTGGTCCTGGGCTCTGTAAGAAGGCGGGCTGAGCAAGAGAGGGAGAAACCCAGTCGGCAGCAGCCTCTGTGGCCAGCTTCTGCGTCAGCTCCTGCCTGCAGGTCCCTGCCCTGTTTGAGCTCCTGTCCTGACTTCCTGGAATGATGAACAGTGATGTGCTAGTGTCAGCCGAATAAACCCTGTCCTCCCCGAGTTGCTTCAGTCACGGTGTTTCATCACAGCAATAGTAACCCTAAGACACCAACACCAACACTTAGGACCTTTTTATATCATAAATATTTTATTATATATAATAATATATATAATATATATATATATATATTACACACACACACACACACACACACACACACATATTTAATGTGTGTGGAACTCATGGTCTCACTTGCCAAGCAAGTCCTTTACCATTGTGCTCTACCCCCCAGTTGTCCTTGAAGACCCGATCCTTCTGCCTCAGTTTCTCGAATTCAGGATTACAGGCCTATGACTGTCCCGCTGCTGCTTCTGTAACTGCGCTTCTTCTGCCTTCCAGTTTTTAAATGTATGTTCAGGCACGGGGGCAATTCTTGCATGTGTTCTCCAGGCTGGCCTTGAACTTGCAGTGCTCTCTTCTTGGCCTCGCAAGTTGCTGGCGTTACAGTCTCTTAGCGCCGTTACTTGACTGAGGTTGCTTCTAAATAGCAAACTATCATGAGGATTTGTAACGATAACTCTTACCGTCAGCTGCCTGAGTTCCGTCGCCACGTTAGGGCCCCCAAATAACACACAGAGGTTAATATTAGTTACAATGCTGCTGGCCAATCACTAGGATTTCTTATTTGCTAGCTCTGTCTTAAGTATCAACCATAACTATTAATCTGTATATTTTATAAGGACTTAACTTACCGAGGACGCTGGCCTGATGCGTCCTCTCTTCCTGGAAGTCACTTGGCGACCCCTCTTTACTACACTTCCCAGAATCCTCCTTCTCTCCAAGTCCCACCTAACTTGCTTCCCTTTTGGCCAACAGTGTTTTATTTATCAACCAATAAGACAAACATATTCACAGAAGGACCTCCCCCATCATCTCCTCTTTTCTGTCTAAATAAAAAGGGTTTTAACATTAACATAGTAAAATATATAACAAGCTACCAAGTAAGAAGTACAGTTACAATATTTAGTTCATTAACATTTAGCCACATTTAAAGAAAATATTCTATCATCTAGCCTATCTTTGTGAGTCTAAGGTCTTATATGTAACTTACCTTTTGTAATAACTAAAGAAAACTATAACCATAGCTATCAGTCTTCAACTCCATCAAAGACCACAGAAGGATAATATACAAATTCTAGAATTGACAGAGACATCTCGATGCCTGGGCAGTCACCCAAAGTTCCTGTATTACGTCGGGGCATCCGTCTTCAGCCTGTAGGCTACAGTGTGTCTGGCAGACTTCCTCATGAAGCAGAAACCCTTTAGAACTGTCTTGTTTTGCAAGTTCAGCAGTCACTTTCCTGTGGGTCCTGCATGTCCAGTTTATCAAACAGTCCAGGCAAGAGCAGTTTCTTGCCCAAATGGCTAATCTTGCCATGTTGAAGGCAAACTCCATATTGAGTTTCTTCAATGCCCATCTTCCTTTCTGACATAATTGATGTGCCAGGAGCAGCTGTGACTCACTGCCATGAAAAACCCTAAACCATTTAAAATACCACATATTCTGTAGGTCTTTGAAAGGTTTGAAGAATATCTATCCATCTCAAATATGTCTGTGTATATCTAAAAAACCTAACTAACCTAATTATAAGTTTTGACTATTATAGGTGACTATATAATCTGTATTTAATTATGCATATCACAAAATTGACCTTAAATTTGTATCAATAAATGAAAATCCATACCAATGGAAAGTATTGACTTCCTATTTCCCTTTTTTTTCCTTTAAAAAAAAGATTGACTGTGATCATTACCAATTATAACCAACCGCATTTAAATGAAAACAAACACTTATAAACAATATTTGGGAATTTGGACTTCATTCATTCCAAACTGCTTCCTGCTGGTTGGGGGCAATGTTTGCAGCCACATTGGGCCCCCAAATAACACACAGAGGTTAATATTAGTTACAATGCTGCTGGCCAATGACTAAGATTTCTTATTTGCTACCTCTGTCTTAAGTATCAACCACAACTATTTTTTTTAAAGATTTTATTTATTTATTATATATACAGCATTCTGCTTCCATGTATATCTGCACACCAGAAGAGGGCACCACATCTCATAATGGATGGTTGTGAGCCACCATGTGGTTGTTGGGAATTGAACTCAGGACCTCTGGAAGAGAAGTCAGTGCTCTTAACCTCTGAGCCGTCTCTCCAGCCCCTCAACCATAACTATTAATCTATATATTTTATAAGGACTTATCTCTCTGAGGACGCTGGCCTTATGCATTCTCTCTTCCAGGCAATCACATGGCGACCCCTCTTTACTACATTTCCCAGAATCCTCCTCCTCTCCTAGTCCCGCCTAACTTGCTTCCCTATTGGCCCACAATGCTTTATTTATCAACCAATAAGACAAACATACACACAGAAGGACCTCCCCCCATCAAGGATTCAGTGCGATGTTGAAAGTAAAGCATTCAACACATGTCTTTTAGTTCAAATTTCTAATATCTGAGAGCTGGGGAGACTGCGGGCAAGTGAGAGGACCGGAGTTTAGATCCCCAGAACCCATGTCTGGGAGGTAGAGACAAGAGAATCGTAGGGTGAGCTGGCTGGTCAGAGTAGCTGAAACAATGACCTCTGAGTTCAGTGAGAGTCCCTTCATACACCCACATCCATGCATGGACTCACAGGAGTGAACACAGAGGCAGGCATGCCACACACACAGGCAAATAAAGAGAAAATGCCCGAGGTCACTGATTTATGAAGGGAAGAGTTTGGCGTTGGCTCATGGTTGTAGATTGTAGTCCACTATTGGGTAAACTCCTAGCTGGATGACAATGGCAGGACAACCTGCTCATCTCATGGGCCGGAGGCAAGCAAGAATAGGAAGGCATATTCCCAAAGATCTAAAGATCCCTCTCTGTGTCTATCTCCTAAAAGCCCAAGTATTTCCCAATGGCACCACCCCTAGGGTCAAGCTTTTTTTCCCCCCAGAGACAGGGTTTCTCTGTGTAGCCCTGGCTGTCCTGGTACTCATTGTGTAGACCAGGCTGGACTCAGAATCACAGAAATCCACCTGACTCTGCCTCCCAAGTGCTGAGATTAAAGGTGTGCGCGACACTGCCTGGCAAGGAACAAGCTTCAACAGACACAGTTAACAGACACTAGGCATCTCAGGCCCAACTCAGCAGCTGAGTACAAGTAAAAGTTTATCAATAATATAATGTTAGGAAGACAAAGCTCGTATTTTTGATAGGTTACTCTATCAGGCACATAATCCTGCTAAGTCTCATACAACAGAATGAGGTAGATGCAGTGACATTCCCTGTACATTAAAAGGGACATAGGCTTAGAAGAAGAAAGTGACTTGTCAAAAGTCACACCTCTGAGATTTAAACCCAGTAAGCTCATTTATTTTAAGATTTATTTATTTGGTGTGTGAGTACTGGTGTGTGTGTGTGTGTGTGTGTGTGTGTGTGTGTGTGTATGTATGTATGTGTATATATGTATATATATGTATGTGTGTGTGTGTGTGTGTGTGTGTATGTATGTATGTATGTATGTGTATATATGTGTATATATGTATATATATGTATGTGTGTGTGTGTGTATACCATGTGTGCAATATCCTCAGAGGCCAGAAGAGGGCATCAGATCCCCTGGAGCTGGAGTGACAGATATTTGTGAGCCATCATGTGGGACTTGAACCTGGGTCCTGTGGAAGAGCAGCCTGTGCTCTTAACCACTGAGCTATCTCCCCAGCCTTTTAGAGAGCTTATTTCTACAGCTTATAACCACTATGATGCCAGGCTTTTGTTTCCACCCTCTTAGACTGTGCTGCACACTTAGGATTTAAGTTTTTTTTTTTTTTCCTGCTGGAGGTATTTGAACAGTCACAGGCCTTCCATTCATTATTTTCCTGGACTGAAATGGAAGATTCAAGAAGCCCAAAGCCTGGAAACTAGCAGCTGGGAGGCTAAGGCAGAAGAAACATAAGTTCAAGACCAGCCTGGGTTATGTAGTGAGATCTGTGTCAAAGCAATACCCAGGACTCAGATGGCAAGATGCTTGCCATGGAAACATGGAGGTTTCTGTCCTGCCAGGTCCCCCCTGCCCTTCAGCCCCAAATAAGCACACAGACGCTATATAAATTGTAAAATTGTTGGCCGATGGCTAGGGCTTCTTATTGGCTAGCTCTGTCTTAATTATTAACACATAGCTACTAATCTATGTATTTCTACATGGCCTTATCTTACCAGAGAACATTTGGCACGTCCTATCTTCCTAGTCTCTACATGGCATCTCCACGTGGTCTCTTACTGCCTCTCCTCCCCAGAATTCTCCTCGACTCCTAGTCCTGCCTATCTTCCTGCCTCTACTGGCCAATCAGTGTTTTATTCATCAACCAATAAGAGAAACGTATACCAAAGGACACCCCCCCATCATGAGGACCCAGATTTGACTCAAACATCTAGGTAAAAAATGCCCAACATGCTTGCAATCCTAGCACTAAGGAGGCGGGAACAAGTGAATCTCCAGGACTTGCCGAACTTCTTGTCTCACAAATATGGTGGCAAGGCAGTGAAATGGCTCAGTGGGTAAGGTACTAGCACCCAAGCTGGACCACACAAGTTCAAGCCCCTGAATCTATGCAGTGGAGGGAGAGATCAGACTCCCAAACTGCCCTGGCCTGTGGGGCTCCGGTAATTTGTGGGTCCAAGGTGGACTAAGCCTGAAAATAATGGGCAAGAAAGAAAAGCGAGACCAAGCAGTTTTTCCTTGTCAAGGTCTCCTTATTGATTACAACAAGGGGTTTTTAAAGAGAAAGGAGGAAGCAGAGAAAGAGGAAGTGGGGGAGGAATGGGTGTTAATTGCTCTCAGGTCAGGGCAGGTGTCCGGAACCTCCTGTGGTTATCTGGAACACTAACCTAAGGTGTGGGGTGCTTGACTAATTGGCGGTTTAGCATGGAGGTCGCCAAGCCTCTGTAAAGGGCATTTTTATATTTAACCAGGGCTGGCTCCTGACACCAAACGTCATCATCTGACCTCTGTACATGTGCCATGGCGAGAACATTCACTCCCCTTTCCAAAAATAATTAACGCCTCCATCTCAGGAGTCCTGGGAGGATGGGTGTGCGTCACCATGGCACGGACTTTTTTTTTTTTTTTGACCAAGTTCAAAGTATTAGGGTAATAATTCTTAGTACTCATTAGAGACTCAGTATTTGGTGAGTTAGGAAGAGATGGGTATTGAAGCTCTATGACCACAAAAACCTGAACTCTGCCTCCCATGGTTTAGAGCTGTTATGGGGCAGTGACTTCCCAGTGATACCACACTTGCATGCTGAGGGGATGGGACGGGGTACCCTAAGCAAAAGGGGTGCTATATAATAATCACCTTTGGGAAAAAGTGATTTTATATCTGTGGTGAAATCACCCACCTTGTATCTTTATAGCAGAAGGTGACAACCCACAGATCCTCATTAAAATGAAATTCAAATAGGAAATAAGCTGTGGAGACTTGGGGTTCTTTGTTACAACAGTTAGCTTGCCTTGAGTTGTCACCCCAGGAGCTCTGAGAGCCTCCTCCTTCTTCCTCCTTCTCCAATTCTCCAAGCTGGAGTGATTTCCCCCAAAGTACAAACCTCACAATGATGATGCTTTGCTTAAAGTCCTTTCTGATTCCTCAAGGCCTTCGACAATCTCAGTAGCACATTCAAAGATGTGTAGGTTTTTGGGGCAATGATGGAGATGGAACCTAGGGCCTTATGCATGCCAGGCAGGTGCTCTATCTCTGGACCACACCCCTAGACCCTCACTGGGAGATTCTAGGCAGGGGCTCTACCACTGAGCCACACCCCCAGCCCCTCACTGGGGGATTCTAGGCAGGGGCTCCACCACTGAGCCACACCCCCAGCCCCTCACTGGGGGATTCTAGGCAGGGACTCTACCACTGAACCACGCCCCCAGCCCCCCACTGGGGGATTCTAGGCAGGGGCTCTACCACTGAGTCACACCCCCAGCCCCTCACTGGGGGATTCTAGGCAGAGGTTCTATTGATTAAGTATCACTAGCTCTCAAAGATTTTTCATTTTATCTTTTTAAGACTTATTTTACTTATCATTATGAATACAGTGTTCTGTCTGCATGTATGCCTGCCAGAAGAGGGCACCATATTGAACTTCAGATAGTTGTGACTGACCCTGTGGTTGCCGGGAATTGAACTCACAACCTCTGGAAGAGCAGCTGGTACTCTTGACTTCTGAGCCATCTCTCCAGCCCTAAACATTTTTCCAAGGACCCTCTTTGGGTTAAGTTTCCATTCTTTTCCTTATCTGCACACTGGTAAAAAATCAGCTCAATTCAACTCAAAACAAAACAAAACCTTTTCTCTTTCACTTCTAACCTGTTACACAACACAGTTCTCACCTCCTGGTATTTGCTTTTTATTTTTTTAAATTTATTTTATTATGTATACGGTGTTCTGTCTTCACACCAGAAGAGGGCACCAGATTTCATTGTAGATGGTTGTGAGCCACCATGTGGGTGCTGGGAATTGAACTCAGGAGCTCTGGAAGAGCAGCCAGTGCTCTTAACCTCTGAGACATCTCTCCCGCCCCCCCTTTTTTTTTTTGACAGGGTCTCTCTTTGCAGTCTCTATGTAGCTCTGGCTATCTTGGAACATTTAGGTAGGCCAGGCTGGTCTTGAACTCACAGAGACCTACAAGCCTCTGTCTTCTGAGTGATGAGATTAAAAACGTGTGCCATCACACCTAGTTCTAGTCTTTGCTTTGCTGGTCCTTAATGAGGGGTTTTCCTTGCGAGCTAGTCCACTGTTCCTGTGGGACCTGAGGGCACTCCCAAACAGGGCCTGGGTTTGTAAGATCCCACTTCTTACACCAGATACTGTGGGAATTATCAATACAGAGTCAGGTAAAAATATAAGGGTATTTATTAGGGAGAAGCCTTACTTACAGAGTGACCTAGCCAGCTGGCAGGGCAGCAGTAAGTACAGCAAGCTGAAGATGAAACAGAAGAAGGGAAGCTCACGTGCTCACCCCTCACTCTTAAGCCTTCCCTACATCACCCTGACCACACCCTCACAGGAGTGGTCAGGCATATCTGTAGCCAGCCCCTAGCAGGGGTGGTTAAGGTGTCCCCTACAAGTCCTTTCCCTTTTCCGTAAGAAAAAAAAATTCTTTTGAGACGGAGTCTTGGCTAGCTAGAACATGATATGTAGAGCAGGCTGGCCTTGAACTCACAGAGATCTAACGGCTTGCTTCTGCCTCCTGAGTGACGGAGTAAAAGGTATGTGCCACCATCACCAACCCATGCCCCTTTTGTAGTTTAGAATGCATCTGGCATCAGTGAATGGCTTGTGTGGCTCCTGGTGTGTGACCAGACTCAGTGTTCATTGAGTGACCAGGACCTCACCTTAGCATGTGACCGTGACCTGTGTTCAGTGCTGTGGCCAAAGCAAGGATTCAGTTCTAAGTATCCACTGCTCATTTTCCCAGGGCATTTCCTGCATTGTTGCCAGCTGCTACTGAGAGATCAGCTGCTGGGCTCCCTTTAGTACTCAGTGGTTATTGTTGGGTCTCAAACCCAGGACAAACAGCTGAGGTGCTGCCTATTTCACATATCAAAGTGGACCTGGCCAACAGGTTCTGCCAGCATCCACAGTCCCTACCTGTCACAGATATGGCTGGCGTACCCCTCCGTCTTCCCTAAACTTCTCCAGCCCGGGATCTGGGCTTCCTTTCCCCAGCTGCTCTGCTCTGTATAATGCAGCCATTTTGGTTACCTGCTCCCTTTCATCAGCCCTCTACCCTCCTGGCCTCTTGGTCTGGCTTCCCCTTCTCCCCTCCCACTGCTGGTCACATGGCCCAGCTCATTCTGGATTCTCCCAGGTGTCCCTGCCTCTGGCTATGCTCTCCCTTTTATCTACAATAAACTTTCTCCTCCACCTAGGAGCCTTCTGAAGGGACCAGACCCTCACCCAGCTCCCTGCTTTAGCAGCCATGACAGGATGCGGAAAAGACCCAGCCTCTGACTCAGCACATGTTCGGACCTGACCTTGCCAGACTTTCCCCAGTCACTAGGAAGCCAGATACCCTCCATGTGGCAAGGACCAATCAGAAGTTACCTGGTGGGCTCTGGATGTGCTTTACGTAACAGTAACATACAGAGCATAGCAACCGCCCTGGGAGGGCCTATAGGCCGTAACAACCAGTTGATCAATCAACACAGGACAGGTTGTCCAAGCCCAGATGTGCACCAATCCTGAGACTGTTGCAGACCCCAGACACTCCCCTTGCTCTACACCAATAAATTCCCTGCCCGTCAACCCCTCTGGGTCCTTCTTGCTCCACCCACTGTGTAGAACAGACGCAGGACCCGAGTTAATACAGTTAACTTGTTCATTAAAAACTCTTTGCTTTTGCATTGGATCTGGTCTCTTGGTGATTTAGGGGTTCAGAATTTGGGCACAACAGGTGGCTCCTAGGGAACAATGCCAAGGCTGCTCACTGGCTTTCTTAAGAACACACACATATACACACACGCTTGTGCTGTGGTCCACAAGATCATACAGTGAGATTTGAGCTGACAAACTCACCAGGCTAACCTAACAGAATTCGCTGGAGAAAACCACACTTGCAAAGCCTTGGGATACCTGCCTTTTGAATAGTCACTGTCATCTCTGTGAAACGCTTGTGAAACCACAGTGCTCCCCCCTTTTCCACAGTGGGATCCATCCCCCCAAACCCCGGCAGTGTATTAATTAATTATTAGGGCACAAATCCCTCTGCAGGTGTTTTCAGTGAACTCATGGTGTTAGGAGTCATCAACCCTGGTGACTCTGCAAGAATAATAATACATGCTCTTAACCACTGAGCCCCTATTGGTTAATTTTTTGTTGTTTTTGTTCATTCATTGTTGTTGCCATTTTTTTCATTGTTGGTTTTTGAGACAAGGTCTTGCTTTGCAGCCTTGGTTAGCCTGGAACTTGCGACGTAGATCATCCTGGCCTTGAACCCATATAGATCATATAGGCACACCTCTGCCTATGTCTCTGAAGTTTTATCATTTGCTGCATGAGCAGGCCATCCACACTGCTCTGCTCCCTCTCGCCCCATCCCATATTCCCCCTCCATCTCAAATCCATGACCTCTTCTTTAATTATTGCTACATAATCCACTTCTAAAATTGTGTGTGTGTTTGTGTCTGCGCTCACATGCATGCAGGTGCTCACAGAGGCCAGAAGTAGCAGATCCTCCAGGAACCGGAATTGTAGGCAGCTGAAACCTGCCCCACGTGTGTGCTAGGAACTGAACTTGGGTCCTCTTTTTTAAGAGCAGTGCCAGCTCTCAACTGCTGAGCCATGTCTCTGGTCCCCATATCCCTGTCTTAAAAACAAAAAAGCAGATCTAATCATGTCTCAACACTTTGATTTTGGGATAAGAGTTTTAGCTGTTGGTAAGTCACACTATTGGGTCACCTATGGTATCTAGTCTCCAAGTATTTCATCTTACGACCTTGGTACATCTGGGTTGTTGTTGGCATGTCAGCTTCATGCCTGGCTGAAGTCCAATGCCTCCTCTCTGCCTTCTGGTTTGGCTTTGTTTTTCTCATAGCACTTGGAAGTAGCAACATATAGCCAACTGTTTATCTGATTTTAGAAAGTTTGATCATATATGATGAGATGTTTGGGCGCTCAGACTCAAATCTAAAATCCAAACTTATTATGTTCCACATATATCTATAGATAGCCTGAAGATAATCTTTCTTTCTTTCTTTCTTTCTTTCTTTCTTTCTTTCTTTCTTTCTTTCTTTCTTTCTTTCTGAGACTGGGTTTCTCAGTGTAACAGCTCTGGCTATCCTAGAACTTGCTCTAAAGATCAGGCTAGCCTCAAACTCAAAGAGATCCATCTGCCTCTGCCTCTCGAGTGCTGGGATTAAAGGCATGTGCCACCACTGCCAAGCTGAAGATAATCTTAAGCAATATTTTACTTATACCCATTTTCTCAAACATGACCAATAATATACAGTTACACGTGGAATTACTCACTTGAGGCTTCCTGTCAGAAGGCAAGAGGCTTCAGTTTTGGGGGAACTTTGAATTTTAGGGTTAGAGATAGTCAGCTTGTACTAAGTGGTATGGTAAGAAATTAGACCTCTAAGTTGGGCAAACCAAAAGAGAAAAACAACTGGCCCTTGTTCATGGTCAATGGGAGCCACTGATACTTCCACTACAGGAATGTGTCATGGTATAGTGTCCACTTATGTCACCATGACCAAATACCACACACAGTGCCTCAGACACTAGAAATATTTCTTCTCCTAATTCTAGAGGCAAGGTGCAAGGTTAAGGTCAAAGTGGGGGCAGGTTTCGTTTCCCCTAGGGCCTTCCTCTGTCCTTTCAGGTTGTTGCCTTGTGGCAAGCTGTCTTTGTGTGACTGCAGTCTGAGCCAGCTGGCTTGCCCGGTTGGTACCTGAGAGGGGTGGTGTGGATTGAGAAAGGCTAGGCAAAGACTTTAAGAGAAAGACAGAGACACAGGAGAGTCAGGAGGGCAAATCCAGTCCATACCGAATGCCCTTAGTTTATTCTTCAACATTCTTAAGTACCCAACCAAAAGTGGGGACCACGGCAGAAGACTTCTATTATCATGTATATGGAGAAAACAGACTGACTTCCCTTAATCCTCCAGATATTTGGTAGCCACACCTACTGTCCAGCCTTCGGAGTCAAGAATAAACACACCTGAGCCCAAGTCTGTTGTTATTTAGATAAGACATCCCCTACCAAGGCCAAAACATCCTGCCTTAGCTACATGTTTAGACCTTTAGGTCTGAGGACAGTCTTAAACTCTCTGATCTTAAAACAAGATAAAATAGACCCCTCTTTATGGACCCTAACATTGCCTTCTCTGTTTCCTCTCATGACCTTGTCTTCTCTTTTTGAGACAGGATCTCAGTGTGTAGCCCTAGCATGGAACTTGGTGTGTAGACTGGTTTGGTCTTGAGTTGACAGGATCCACCTGCCTCTGCCTCTCAGGTATTGAAATTAAAAGTGTGCATTACCACTCAATGACTTCGTGATATTTCCTATTGTGTGTACCTGTGCTTGTTTACATATTTCACTAGAATATGAACTCCCCAAAGGCAAGAGATGACATAAGTGCTTGTGGAATAGTGAAGGAATGTGTGTTAGCCCTGAATGTGATAACCTGGGAAAACCCTCTAGCTCTGTCTCAAAACTACTGCAGCAAACTGCCACTGATTGGGTGGAGTCAATAACAGAAATATGGACTCATCTTCTGGAGACCAAAGTTCAAGATCCCGGTGTCCTGAAGGTTGGGGTGGGGAGGTCTTCTTTTATCATTCAATATTGGGAAATGAACCTAGAACCTAGAACATGCTAGATGGATGCAGTGTCACTGACCAGCCCCCCCAGCCCCTCACTGGGGGATTCTAGGCAGGGGCTCTACCACTGAGCCACACCCCCAGCCCCTCACTGGGGGATTCTAGGCAGGGGCTCTACCACTGAGCTATGACCCCAGCCCCTCACTGGGGGATTCTAGGCAGGGGCTCTACCACTGAGCCACACCCCCAGCCCCTCACTGGGGGATTTTAGGCAGGGGCTCTACCACTGAGCCACATCCCCAGCCCCTCACTGGGGGATTCTAGGCAGGGGCTCTACCATTGAGCAAGTGTCAGTTCCCTCAGAGGCCAGAAGAGGGCATTAGATCTTCTGGAGCTGGAGTTACAGGAGGTGGTGAGATACCTCATATTGGGCTAGGAACCAAACTCAGGTATCTGCTTGTAACTGAATTGTCTCCCTTGCATCCCTCCCCCCACCCCCATTATTAGACAGCATTTAACTATGTAGCCCTAGCTGGCTTCAACCTCATGGGAGATCCTCTTGCCTCTGACATCCCTGTGCTGGGGTTGCAGGGTTGCACCACCATGCCAGGCTCTCCTGTCTCCTAAAGGTCTAGCAACTTTCAATACCTTTACACTGGGGAACAAGCTTCCAGAACACAACAGTCTTGGGATGAAGACCTCTTAAAGCACAGTGACCTACTAGGAAGGCAGAGTGACAGCTGAAGTCTTCTGGAAGATAACACGGCTGAGTCCAGTCAGCCTCAGATAGTGCTGAGGAGCGCAGAGTACATATTCTGACCTCAAGGCTTTGCTCCAAGATAAATTCCCCAGCAGATGAAGGCTTATTGTATGAGGTGTTTAGTTATTCTCCAAAGACTGTTGCAATGAGACCCGCCCATAGGAATGTCAACACAGGGCCCCCGCCCTTGTTCTTTTCTCTCACCCCTGTTGTGAGAACTTGCAGCAAGTACCTCTTGAGTCACTGTTCACAGCTCTTCCTAGAACTGTCCCATCAGAATTCTAAGCAGGGATGACATTCCAAACTCTAGAACTTTCAGGATAGACTAAGGCACATACAACGTGAAAAACACATCGTGAGAATGGGCTTTTCCCAGAGTAAAGAGAACACTTTGCTGGCTTGTTTGGAAGAGTTTGCTCAGGGCTGGGGCTGGGGCTCAGGTGGGAGAATGCTCTTCTACCATGGATAAAGCCCAGCACCTGTAAGCAGGGCTTGGCAGCTCCTGTCTGTAGTCCCCGCCCTTGAGAGGTAGAAGCAGCAGTTCAAAGCCATCTTTAGCTACATAGCAAGTGTGAGACTAGCATGGCTCCATCTCTCAACAAAAGTGGGCTCTGCGGTCTGATGGAGCCCGTTGAAGTCCACAGTCTGTCACTTGAAGACTTTGAGAAAGGCCTTCTGTCCTTCTGTCTTACCCCCTCCCCTTCTCCTCCTTGCTCACCCAAGTCCAGCCTGCTTCCTGGACACACCACGGCTCTGGCCAGCATCTCAGAACTTTTGCATTGGCTGTTCATTCTTCGAAGAATACTTTCCCTAAAAGGTCCAAGTCTTTCCCAGCATCGCACCCCTTAGGCCTTTAATCCATTCATGACCGTGTCAGGGAGCCTTCCCCTCTGTGTTCCCACCCGTCTCCACCTTCGGCATCCCCTGGGCACCCTCTTTTCTTTTTGAGATACTGGGGCACCCCATATCTAGCTTGTGGTCTGTTTCTAAACAACTGTGAGAACAAGGCATTTTCTATCAAGGGCATTTTATTTTTAGGTGGGGTTTCATGTAGCCCAGGATGATCTTCAACTTGCTTCATAGCCAAGGGTCATCTTGAACTCTTGCTTCTCCTGTCTCTTCCTCAGTGCTAGGAATACTGTTGCCTCTCTTCATCCCTGCACAGCGGTCTCTAGCGTTTTAAAGGCCGCCACTCAGCAAAGCAAGACACAGCACAGAACTTCCACAAGAAATCGCAAATCTGACTTCTGTACTTTCGGACCTCCCTCTCCTCATCTGTAACGTGGAGTTCTGAGTGCTGATCTCTTAAGAGTTACGAAAGCAGGCTGATGGTGTGGATCAGGGGGTATGGGCGCTTGCTGACGACCTGAGTTCCAGCCCTCGGACACACACACGGTGAAAGGAGAGAATATAGTCCCACAGCTTGTCCTCTGACCTCCACCTGCACACTTTAGCACACAATAAATAATTGGAATACAAAATAAAAACTATGAAAGATAATCACAGGATAGAATGGCCACAAAACATTTGCAGAATCATCTGGCATAAAATGAACAGTTAATAAAGGCTGTCTCTCTGGGTCTTGGAAGAATCCATGCTTCTAAGACATGATCTGTTTTTGCTACGAACTCTACGAAATTCATAACTATTTTTCCCTCAATGGGAACACATTCTGTAAAATCAAATTAGACTTCACCTAGGGGCCATATAATTGACCACACTGGGATTATTTTGAAGGGATGGTTGTCAGTCATTAAGCCAGGGCAGAAAGACAAACTAAAGAATCGTTCTTGCTATAAAGTCACTGCCGATAGGGGCCAGCAGAGGACAGATGTTATGAAACCGGTTTCCAAGTCACTCTCGTGCCAGGTGCGCTTTGCTTGGGGACTGAGTTACCTAAGAGGCAGGGTCAAGTTGTGCCTTCTGAATATTCTTTGGTTCACAAGCAAGAACGTGTGTGGGAGCCATGGCTTGGCACCCTGCTTCAGTGAGGACTAGGGCGGGGTCTCAGGGAGACATTGGAAGTGACTCTGGGGTTTCTCCTCTGCAGTCACCTTTAGCTCCCTGGGCACAGAGAGATCAAAAGGTCTCTCTAAAACGAAAATCAAAAGAGCGTTGGTGCTGGCAGCCAGGCGGTGATGGCGCAAGCCTTTAAACCCAGCACTCGAAGGCAGAGACAAGTAAATCAGATCCAGGAGAGCCAGGGCTACACAGACTCTGCCTGGAAAACGCCGGACGGGAGCGGGGGTGGGGTGGGGTGGGGAGGAGGGAGTCAGGGCCAGCCTGGGCTATGGAGTGGGACCCAGTCTCTAAGGATGTAACTCCGTGTTTAGCAGGGTTTGCCCAGCACACCCAGAGCCCAGGCTGCTCTCTAGCATGGCATGCGGTGGCTTCTGCCTTTGGTTCTAGAGCTTGGGAGGTGGAGGAGGTGTGATCTGGAGTTCAAGGTCATCCCCTGTGACACAGTGAGTTTGAGGATGAGATTGGGATGCCTGAGAGGCTGCCTCTGCCCCCGCCACTAACCACCACATAAAGAAAAACTCCCACTCGACCAGAACAAACACAGATCAGGTATAGGCGTGGGCGTGTAGCTCAGTGGCAGAGCAGTTACGGAAGTTCGTGAGGCCCTGGGTTCAATCCCAGCACACTGAGCCAAACACCAGATTCAGTTGAATTATCTTCTCCACTCACAGTTTAACCCTGCTTCAGTCTCTCCGACCACAATCCATTGTCCACGCCCCGGTGCCCAGGTACATTCACTTTGTGCCAGCAACCCTGACCCTCCGGCTGTCTCTCAGAACTCAGTCCGTACAGCAGGGCCTTTGCACCTGCTGTTCCCTCTGAGTGATCTGGCACTGAACTTGGGTCATTATTTCAACCCAGGATTCCCATGGGAGGCATGGAAGTGCATTTCATGCAGTACCTGTCACAGTCCTGACACTTTGGGGAGGTAACAGCCTTCACCTACTAATAGACAGAAGTACATGTCAGGAACCTTTATCTTAGGCCACACGTGGCTTGGACTACATCAGCCTGGGATACAGAGGGAGAACTTGTCTAAGACAAACAATGTGATATAGTCAATTAAATGTTAATTTAAATAAACTCAATTTTGAAATTGATACCCAACTAGTGGAAAACTTCATCTATTCTTGTAACATCAGATTCATGGAACTCTTTTTTTCTAGTGTGGGGATTCATGATTTCTAAACATAAATCCAAGATTTTATAAGAAGAGTAAAAGAAAGACAAAAAAAAAAACAAACAAAAGAACACCTTTGGAGAAAATTTAGGTCTCCAATTAAGACAGGCTGTCATTGCCAAAACACACACCATATTTTAAGCACAGTATGAAGCAATGACAACAACAGCATAGCCAGGCCTGGTAATGTTCGCTTACCAACCCAGCCACTTTAGAAGCTTTAGGCCATTCAGAGCTCTAAAGTGAGACCTAAAACAAATAGCTGGGAACGGTGAAACAAATCCCTAATCCTGACACTAGAGAGGTAGAGGCAGGAGGACCAGGAGTTCAAAGCCAGCCTGAGCTACATAGTGAGTGAGACTCTTCTTCTGAAACAAAACAAGAAAAAAGAAATTATGGGGGCCATGGATGTAGCTATGTTGGTAGAGCTCTGGTTTACATAGCATACCTGAAACTCTGTGTTTATTCCTCAGCACTCCTCAATATGACCATGGGGGCTCACACTCGTATTCCCGGCACCTGGGAGATGGAGTTAGGGCGATCAATTTCAAAGTCATTCTTGGCTACAAAGTGAATTCAAGGTCAAGCAGGCCTACATTAGACCTTGTCTCTAAAAAAGGAAGACATCATGGCGCAATATTAGCATAATGACCTGCTGATCTATCAGGGGGACCATATGTGTGGAGTCAGCCTTGGCCACTGAGCCATGCTGCTGTTGATGGTTTTGTGTCCTTGATAATTGAAATCTCTTGTTTGAAAATACTTGCGGGAAAATCACGGTAACTGAGAGTGTGGTAATTGTGTATTTTCAAATGACCCTAGTTCCTGCTGCATTTCCAGAGTGAGGGGACTGTTTGCATATGCCATCACACCCACTTTTTGCCACATTGAGCATGAAATTCAGAACTTGGTGAATTCTGGGCAAAGAGTCTACCCACTTAGCCAATCTCCCGTTAATTTTGTGCTGTAATGCCGCTGTCATCTGAAAGATTTCTGTAGATGCCAGTGTTGTTTACATGGTCCTGTCTCAGTTTCTTCACGCTCTTCCTTGGGAGAGGAGTAACACAGTTCCTCATTTGCCACCAATTCTTTTGATGTCAGGATAAGAAACAAATCACAACAGAGAGAAGATAAAATTCTCATCTAAGCCATAGACATATATATATATATATATATATATATATATATATATATATATCCGTCCAGGATCCATAGGCACGAACTACACAAGTTTATACCAACTTATTATATTTTCCCACATGAATGATGAATAATAAAGTCCACAAAGTGAATGGTTGGAGGAAAGATTGTTAATAAAATAGAGTTCGGGGCTTATTGGAATTTGTGTGTGAAAGGGTATGAAGTGTGTGTGTGTGTGTGTGTGTGTGTGTGTGTGTGTGTGTGTGTGTGTGCGTGTGTGTACTGTGGGGAGCAGGGCAGAAAGCTACAGCTTGAATGTCATCTCTGATGTCCATGTTCAAATTTAAACGTCCTTATGAAAATGTGAAGAAGTGAGATATTCAGTGTGTGATAAGGTCATAAAGCTTTGCCTTTATGTTACGGGTTGATTATGAATGTTGCCCCAAACATGTGCTTGAACATCTGGCACACAGCAGGTAGCTCTGTTTTTTTTTTTTTTTTTTGGGAATTATGGAATCAGTAAGAGGTGAGGCCTGTCTGGTAGAAATAGGTCACTCACAATGGACTATCGATAGATTCTATGATGGCTTATACCTGGGCCTGACTCCAGCTTGTCTCTTTCTCTCTTCTTTCTCACCTGCCACTGTGATGTGGCCAGCCATGAGCTCCCCTATCAAGCCTGGAGCCCCAGCTGACAAGGATTCCAGCTTTTGAGTAACAGGGTCATGTTTGTCCTACCAACCCAATTCTGGAACCATTTTTCTGCATCCATTGCTTTTCTTGTCACCGTGGCAGAATTCCTGCTTCAAAGCAACTGTGAGGCAAGACTTTTTTTTTTTCTATTAGTCTCATGGCAGATTCAGTGTAGCTTTTCTAATCATGGGAACTTGTGTTTGTTCTTATATGTGGCAGACAGAAGAAGGATGAAGATAAAGAGGCAAAAGAGGACTCACACACACACACACACACACACACACACACACAGAGAGAGAGAGAGAGAGAGAGAGAGAGAGAGAGAGAGAGAGAGAGAGAGAGACTCATACAGTGGAGTTTTGACTCATCAGTTTACCTCCAACAACCTACTTCTTTCTTGCAAGCCTTACCTCTTAGGGTGTCCTGCCAACTCCCCAAAGAGTGTTATCAGTTAGGTACAAAATGTTGACATGTGAACCCAGGACAAAGATTTCACATTGAAAAATGAACACTTTGGGAATGGATCCCAGTCATCGCTGAAGTGGTAGATTAGCTAAGACGGTCCAGCTTCCTTTTGAACTTTCTCCTTCAGTTTTGGGGGTTCAGCTGCTGACCCCTGTGTCACGTTACAGTGCAGCGGCAAAGGCCTCAGGAGACACCAGTGCTGTGTTCTGGGAAATATCTGCTTCCAGAACCACTCTTTCTATTCATATAATGACTGGGTTTCCAGTATCCAGCTACAGCAGAACACAGACTAATACAGTCTCGGCATCTTGCAGCACAGAGTCTAACTGGGGCAGGGGATGGGACAGGACGGAACAGAGACGCTGTCAGAGAGAGAGGCAGCAAGATCGAGGGTCAGAGAACTTCATGTTCTGTGACGACAGCCAGGAGCACAGAATCATCTGTCATTAGTCACAATGATCAGAGACTATTTTCATCTCTGTGAGAAAACACCACAATCAAAAGCAACCTGGGGAGGAAAGGGTTATTTTGCTTGCATTCATCTTTACAGTTCATCATCTGTGGGAAGCTGTCTTCGTGGGGCTGTAGTTGGAGCTACCCGACTTCCCCAGGGTTCATACCTGAAAGGGGGAGTGTGGATATCTAAAGGCTAGCTAAAGGAGTTAAGAGAAAAGACGGAGACACAGGAATATTGTCAGGAGGGTGAATTCAGTCCACATTGAACACCCTTAGTTTATTCTTTAATATTCTTAAGTACCCCACCAAAAGTGGGGACAATACAGAAGACTTCTAGTATCACGTGTAGGGGTCAAACAGATTTACTTCCATTAATCCTCTAGGAATTTGGTAGCCACACTTGCTATCCTGCCTTCAGGGTCAAGAGTAAACACACCTGAGCTCAAGTCTGTTGTTATTTACATAAAGACATCTGCTACCAAGGCTGAAACATCCTGCAGCCACCAAGCTATAGACTTATAGGTATGAGGACAGTTTTGAACTCTCTGATCTTAAGGCAAGATGAAATGGACCCCTCTTTATGGACTCTGACAATCATCCAGAGAATTAAGGGCAGGATCCTAGAGGCTGGAACTCAAGCAGATGCCAGAGAGGGTGCTACTTACTGGCTTGTTCCTCATGGCTTGCTCAGTCCACTTTCTTATAGAACCCAGGACCACCAGCCCAAGGATGACAGCACCTCCAATGGACTGAACTCCATCAATCATTATTAATCACTAATTAAAAATTGCCCTGCAGTGTGATTTTTATGGATGCAATTTCTCAGCTGAAATTCCTTCCTCTCAAATGACCCTAGCTTGTAACAAATGGACATAACAGCTAGCCAGCACAGACACCCAGAGGTTCCAACTGCTCCTCTGCCAGGTTTCAGCCTCTCTCTCCTCCTGGCTCCAGAGCCTCTGTACTCCTGAATTTCTTGCTACTCTTCTCATTCTTCTTTTTCTCCCATCTGTGGCTGTCAGGGGCCAGAAAGAGCAAAGGGGACTCTGGAGAAATTGCATCTTCAGACCTTCAAGGATGTGGGTTGGGGACTGTATAGACACACGGAGACTCACATGCAACACTCTTCTTGTACTTAATGTAATCACATTCACATATGAAGCTAAGATCATAACGAAGGGCCTCCACAATTGAAGATTATACGTGCAAGAGTAGACTAGCTAGCATATCTAGGCTCAAACACAGAAACACCCCTGCACATTCATTTTAGAAATGACCTTTCACATATGAAAAGCATACAGTGCACACACTAAGGTCCATGCCTGAATAAACAGATAAATCTGACCTGACATGTTTACACTCACCCCCAGAAGTTGAGATGCATTACTCCCAATGCCCTTATGTCCTGTGTATCTGTTTCATGGTGTCCCTGCCAACATCTAGGGTGGGGGTAAGGGGACAGGGAGTGAATAGGTCAGGAGCAGCCCACATAGGTCAGGAACGGCCCACGCAGGAATCGTAGGTGCTCACCCTCCTGAATAATGATGAGAGAGGAGGCAGGAACATCTGAAGTTGCATAAATTCGTGGAGAGCATGGTGAGCATAAATGGTCCTGCTGGAGTGTAAAGTGACGATGTCCAGACGATGACCATGGAAGCCAGTGTCCTGCTCTTTCTCACTCTCCTCCTGGGCTTTGTAGTGCTCCTGCTCAGAGGCCACCCAAAGGCTCATGGCCACCTCCCACCAGGACCCCGTCCTCTGCCCTTCTTGGGGAACCTCCTGCAGATGGACAGAAGAGGCTTCCTCAACTCCTTCATGCGGGTGAGACTTCCATGGGGCCTTGGGTTGGGCTTCCCCTGCTTATGTCTATGGAGATCTCTCATCAGCAAGAGCAAGGGACTCCTTCAGGCCTCGGTTCAGGTGGGAAGTTCCCTGAGTGTCAGGTGAGATGCTGCTTGGTGCTGGATGGTGCTCAGATTGACAGGCTCGTCCTCACTATGCTGGAATCCTGTGGAGCACTCTGCTTGGAGTGTGAAAGGTGTCAAGTTGGTGAGGTGTAAACGTTTAGAATTTCACTCCAAGGTGTCTGTCCTAGAAAGTAAATAAAAAATTTAGAGGCGTCAACAACAGGTTTTGCTCCATTCAACAAAAGAGAGAGCAAAGATTAGTTTGAGGTGTTCAGGGACAAAGGGGAGAGGCAGGCAGGGCAGGAGGAGGGGTGAGTAGGGAGTGCTTATCACTTTCTTCCAGCAGCTAGCATTGTATTCTCCAGACTTTGCATTGGTGCTCCACACTTGGGATTTAATTCTTAATTACTACTTGCTCATTAATAATTAATCTGCATTTGCATCCTTGCCCCTACCTCCCAGGAGGGAGCTGAAGCAGTGGCTGTAAGTCCCACCCCTCTGTCTCTCCTGTCATTGTGGAGATCTTCCTCTTGAACCTTGTATTGATAACCTCCTGGCTTTTTAAAAAAATTATTTATTTATTATTTCTTTTTTACTTCACATGCATTGGTGTTCTACTTTTATGTATGTCTGTGTGAAGGTGTTGGATCCTTTGGAACTCGAGTTAGAGACAGTTGTGAGCTGCTATGTGGGTGCTAGAATTGAACTCAGGACCTCAGGAAGAACAGTCAGTGCTCTTAACCTCTGAGCCATCTCTCCAACAAGAACTGCATGTCCAGTAGCAGAGTAAAGGCATAACAGAGATTACTACAAACTTGCCCTAAACTTGAAAGTTTAAGTCTTATACCCAATATTTCTAAGAAGAGAAGACAATTACTGTGACAGTCTAATCTTTAACATCATCAAAGACCTGAGAAGAAAGATAACAATACTAGGGTATGCAGGAATTGCAGGTGAGCGACTTCCAACAGGTACCAGCGAAGACAGAAACAGCAGAGTACCTGGACAGTCACCCAAAGTCTCACAGCAGCATAGGGGCAACCAGCCTTGGCTAAGGCCTAGAGTGTCTGACTGACCAACACAGAAGCAGGGAAGTTGAAAGACTGTCTTGCCCTGCCTTGGCAGGGTTCAGCAGTCTTCTAAGTTTATCTCCTCCAAGCACAGTAGGACAGCATGTCCAAAGTCAGCAGTCCGGGTGGGGACAGTTTTTTGCCCAAGAGGCCAGTAGCTGAAGAGAGAATGAACTCCAGAAGGAGTGACATCAGCACCCATCATACTCTCAGAATAGCTTGGTGCAGTCAGGAGCAATTGTGTCTCATGTCAACGGAGACCTAATATTAAAACCTTTAAGTGCCATATTCTTCAGTTCTCTGAAGTGTTTGAAGATCAAATATCTGTGTCTGACTAACCTCATAGGTATAAGAAACATGGGTAAACACTTTTTCAGCATCTAGTGAGATGATCATGTGGTTTTTCTTTCTCAGTCTGTTTATATGGTGGATTACATTGATATATTTTCATATGTTGAACCATCCTTGCATCCCTGGGATGAAGCCTACTTGATCATGGTGGATAATTTCTCTGATGTGTTCTTGAATTCGATTTGCCAGTATTTTATTGAGTATTTTTGCATCAATGTTCATGAGGGATATTAGTCTGTAGTTCTCTTTCTTAGTTGTGCCTTTGTGTGGCTTGTGTACCAAGGTTATTAAAGCCTCATAAAAGAAGTTTGGCAATGACCCTTCTGCTTCTATTGTGTGGAATACTTTGAGGAGAATTGGTATTAGCTGTTCCTTGAATTTCTGGTAGGACTCTGCACTGAAGTCATCTGGCTTTCTATACCTTGAAAATGATTTCTTTTAATTTTCTGTGTAAAAGTGTTTTGCCTGCATACATGCATGCAAAGATATTGTCACCATTATTTTTAAATTAGACCAGTGTTGTTCCTTTTAAACCATGTTATTTGTGTCTCAGTCACGGTTCTGTTGCTGTGAAGAGACATCATGAGCAAGGCAACTCTTATAAGAAAGCATTCAGTTGGGGCTTGATTATAGTCTCCTATGTTTAGTTCATTATTGTCATGTTAGGAACATGACAGCAGGCACGTCGGGTACTGGAACAGTAGCTGACAGCCACACCCTGTTCCTTAGGCAGAGAGAGAAACTCTGGGCTTATCATGGGCTTTTGCAATCTGAAAGCCCATCCCCGGTGACACAATCCGCCAACAAGGCCCCGCCTCAAAATCCTTCTAATCTTTTCAAATAGTACCAATCTCTGCTGACCAAGCCTTCAAATGCATGAACCTATGTGAGTCAATCTTATCCAAACCTCCACACTCAGTGCCATCTGTCCCCCTGGCAGGATCACACCCTTCCTGAAGCAAGAACCATCACTTCATGGTGGTTGCTAACCAGTGCTATTCCCTTTGAGCCTCCCAGCAGAAGCATGTTCTTTGATATGGGAATGGAGCCTAATTTCCAACAATCTTAACAAAAAACATTAACAGAAATATTTCCTCAGAAGCCTAAACTGCAGCAAGCCTAAACTACAATTATGCCCAAGGTACAAGTGTTTCTTACTGTTTCTAAGAATTCTGATTAGTTTACTACTTATCGCCAAGCCATATTAGAGTCAGCACTGCTTTAGCTAAGCCCTACCTTGTATGGAGAGGTTATATGAAAGTTTCCACCCCACCAGCCTGGTCCCACAACTGCTTCAGCCCCAAATAAGCACACGGGACTTATATTAGTTATGAAAATGTTGGCCATTGACTAGGGCTTCTTATTGCTACCTCTGTCCTAATTACTAATCCATGACTATTAATCTATTTATTTCCACGTGGTCTTATCGGAGAAGGTTCTAGACCACTAACTCCTTTTGCAACTCACATGGTGAGTGTTAAGCTTCTCTGCATAGAAGAGACCAATTTCCTGTTTGTCCCTGCTATATATCCTGTATCTGCCTGGAGACATCACTTCCTGTCTGTCCAATCAGCCAATTGGTGCTTTATTCATTAACCAATAAGGGAAACAAATGTACAGAATGACTTCCCCCATCGCTACCTTGTGCAACTCAGTATTTCCTAAGCAAGTTTGTTTCTGCTGACTCCATTGAAGCTGCAATTCATTACTCTCAGTTTTCCTGTATCACATCTATGTCTTGTTTATTTCTTTGAGACAAGGTTTCATGTAGACCCAGGCTGGCCTCCAGCTCAGCAGCAGTCAGAGATGACCTGGAGTTCCTGGTCCACCTCAATTCCTTGTGCAGAACTCTCTTATAGTGTGAGTCCCACGCTCACAGCCATACTGTAATGTAGTCTTACTCAAGAGCTTCATGGAGGCGGCTTAACCTGAGATTGTTAGGTCCTCAGAAGGGGATTGGTGACCAGGGGAGGGGTTCCTACTCACCAATCAGTGTCTAGGTGTTTTCACAGTGTAACAGCAATGTCTGCGCTGACTAACCAAAGCCCTGCTCCCTTATGCTTGGCAGCTTCGAGAAAAATACGGAGATGTGTTCACAGTGCACCTGGGACCAAGGCCTGTGGTCATACTGTGTGGGACAGAGGCCATAAGGGAGGCTCTGGTGGACCAAGCTGAGGCTTTCTGTGGCCGGGGGACAGTTGAAGTGGTTAAACCTACCTTCAAGGGATATGGTAGGAGTCACAAAGGTTGGAATGTGGGGGAATGGAGAATGGGCACAGAGAGAGGAAAATCCACTAGAAGGGAGGACAAGGGCTGGGGAAGGACCCAGGTTTCTTTGAGCGTCCTCTGTAACTCACCCATGCTTCCCCTACTTTCTTAGGTTTGATCTTTGCCAACGGGGAACGCTGGAAGGCCCTCCGGCGATTCTCTCTGGCCACCATGAGAGACTTTGGGATGGGAAAAAGGAGTGTGGAGGAGAGGATTCAGGAGGAGGCCCAGTGTTTGGTAGAAGAGCTGCGGAAATCCCAGGGTGAGTCCCAGAGAAAGGGCGTTAAGGAAAGTGGTGAAGCAGAAACATAAGTGCACAGTGATGGAAAGAGGTAGAGACACACCGCCAGAGGAAGATACACACCACAACACACACACACACACACACACACACACACACAAATATACACACACCACACACACACACACACACACACACACACAAATATACACACACACACACACACCCACACCACACATACCGCACACAAACACACACACACACACAACACATAGCACACACACACTCACACACACACCACCCCTCCACACACATACCACACACACTCACACACACACAACATACACACACACACACACACATGTGCACACACACACACACACACACACTGGGGAGAGGATGGGGGGAGAGAAATACAGAAAGACAGAGAAAGAGATACGAAGTTGACAGTGTCCAAGAATAACTCAGAGACAAAGACTGAGTGATTTGCATGCTGGCTACATACAGTCAGGGAAATCAATGCCTGGGTTAAGAATAGGTGTCAGTCTGGCATGATGGCACAAGCCTGTCATCCCAATACTCAGGGGGCTGAGACAGGAGGGTCATAAATTCAAAGCTAGTTTGGCTACATCATGAAATCTTGACTCAAAGATAAAAAGTGCTTGACACTATGGTGCAATGGAGGCATGCTGAGCTTGCCCGGCACACACACACTTCCCAGGCTGGTGCCTAACACCACAACGTTGGCATGAAGTAGAGGCAGGAGTTTAGATGCTGAGGTCATCCTTGACTTTATATGGTATACAAGGCCATCTTGATTACATTAAATAGTCTCAAAACATTGTCTATGTCCAAGGTGGCTGCTAGAAGCAGGGGTTTTTTCTTGTGGGTGTCCTGATGGTATTTTACTTTGTGGCAGTCATAAGCACTTCTGAGTACTTATAGAAACTTCTTAACAGGGACACACTAGTGACCAAGTTTGTTTTTGGCACCTCATTCCTCCATGTTGTTGTTTATCCCAAGAATTACCTAAGATTTCTCAGGAGCCTCTGAGATGTCCATGCAGAGCCTGGAAGGGAGCAGAGAGAATCAAGGGACAAAGAAGAAAGAAGGAGAAAGCAGAGTGACAGAGACCAGGAAGCTGAGATGGAGCACGAGGAACCAAACAGAAGAGAAAATACAGGGTCAGGAGAGTCATAGGAGTAGAGCGGGGAAGGAAGTAGTAGCAGGAGGGAGAAGAGAAAGAGACAAAAATGCTGCAAGACATTTATGCAGCAAATCAGAGAGACAGATGAATACTGACAAACTCAAGGGCAAGATCTGCAGAGACACAGGGACGACAGACAAGTGAGACCCAGAGAGAAGGACAACAATGACCCAATACTGCTGGACTGACAACATCCCTCCCACCATGAGAGCCCAAGATGGAACCGAGAATTCAAAGGCACCAAGTGCCGATGGTTCTTGAAGCATCATAGAGTCTAGGATCAGAGAAGGAGCGAGGAAAGACTTCTAAATCCCCACAAGCTACCAGAAGGAGTTAGCTATGTTAGCTCAGAGTCAGAAAGTTGCCCTGGGAGGATGTGCAGGGTTGGGACTAAATTCCACATGCTCTCCACCTTCTCAGCTTCCTGGTATGAATCCTTGTCCCAGTCATGAGTAGCTGTGTTACCTTGGAGAACTTATCTACTGTCTCTGTGTGTCCTAATAGCATTGCATCTCATGTACAATACTGAGAGGACACTATATAAAATGGAGTGTGCAATTTTGAGTGAGGACCTGGTGCATAATATGTGCAAATGAGGTAGCCGGCGTTGCTGTTATTTCAGTAGTGAGTGGTGGTGACGGCTTTACAGAGATGGGACCAATGCCAAACATTCCTTTTGATGCCATGTCTCCTGCATCCTCATCCTCCAGGAGCCCCCCTGGACCCTACGTTCCTCTTCCAGTGCGTCACAGCCAACATCATCTGCTCCATTGTCTTTGGAGAGCGCTTTGACTACAAAGATCGCCAATTCCTGCGCCTGCTGGACCTGTTTTATAAGTGCTTCTCACACATTGGCTCATTCTACACCCAGGTCATTGGATAGGAAGAGAGGAAAATCCACAGCAGAGGAAGATGAGTCTGGTCTGTGGGTGCAGAAGGGAGTGCTCTAGGGCTGGAAGAAACGCAGAGACAATATGGAGAGGCAAGGAGGGTGAGAGCAGGAGTGACAGAAGGATGGGGACATGGATGGAGGAAAAATGGAGAGGCCAGGAGCCTGAGGCCTGGAGGGAAAGAAGGAAGGAGAGTGGTTCTTATGGCAGAGGAACCTGAATGAAGAAATACAGAGACACCTAGACATGAGAAAATGATGACATGGGGACTGTGGTTGTAGCTAAGTGGGCTGAGGACTTGTCTGTTGTGTTTAAATGCCTGGGTTTATCTCTAGCATAAAATAGGGCAGCTATGGTTGGTGCACATTTGTAATCCCAGCACATGTGAGAACAGAGTTCAAGGCTATTTTTGGATAAATATTGAGTTTGAAGACAGTGTAAAAGTCAGGAGACCCTGATTGAAAACAAAAACAAAAACAAAAAATTAATGGGAACACAGGACAATTGCTGGAGACAGATTCAGAGAAACACAGACATCATGTCCTATGTCCATGAGAGAGAAAGGAAAGAACAACAGAAGATTATGAAATGAGAGCAGGAAAACAAAGGGAGGGAAGTGGGGAGGTTAGAAGGAGAGAGCGCGGATCCTCATGAAATATGGTGACCTAGGAACACATCCTGCTTCTTGAGACTGATAGCTCCAGGTGACCTTTGGACCCTTCTTTCCTGTAGGTGTTTGAGCTCTTCTCTGGCTTCCTCAAGTACTTTCCTGGTACCCACAAGCAAATCTCCAGAATCCTGCAGGAAGTCCTTGACTACATTGATCACAATGTGCAGAAGCACAGGGCTACATTGGACCCCAGCAATCCAAGAGACTTCATTGATACCTACCTTCTACGCATGGAAAAGGTAAGTCCTGCATGAGTGAGAGGGGATGAGAGAGTGAGGGCTGAGAATGTGAGCAGAGGAAATGAGGGGCAGAGGATGGGGAGGAGAGACAGGAAATGGAGTGGAGGAGATGCAGAAGCATCTGGAAAATGAAGAATAGAGAAAGGGAGGAGAAGATGAAATAGGGAGAAAGAAGGCTGGGGAAGAAACACAGGACAAGAATAAAAAGAGCAGAACAGTCCACAGAGGAAGAAAGGAACTTGGAGACAAACCATGATAAACTACCAGAGAGCAGAGAGAGAAGACAGAACACACAGAGACCAGGAGACATTATCAGGGACTAAAAAATGCATGTGGTCCATAGAGTGAGACAGAAGGTCAGTGTCCAGGATGTGTGAGCATCTCCCTGCAAGGCTCCAGTCACCCTGACCCTCCTTTCTCTCTCCTGTCTGGAACCAGGAAAAGTCCAACCCATACACAGAGTTCCAACAAAAGAACCTCGTGCTCACCGTGCTGTCTCTCTTCTTTGCTGGCACCGAGACCAGCAGCACCACACTCCGCTATGGCTTCCTGCTCATGCTCAAATACCCCCATGTTGCAGGTGGGACCCGGGAAGCCAGGTGGGGGAGCTTCTAGCTTCCTGTTGGCTGTGGAGCTTTGTGTGGATGAGAGAGACCTGGACCTCTTTCATCTGGAATTCTGAGGGCTTTGATCTACTTCTAAACTAGGGCAGTGCTGTGGGTGGTTTGTGAATTAACCCTCAGCTGATGCGTTTTCCATTTTTCTCTCCAATCATTTAAAGTTTGATCCATCCATCCATCTACCTACCCTTTTATCCACCCACCCATCCATCCATCCACCCATCCACCCATCCTCCCATCCACCCATCCACCCACCCACCCATCCACCCATCCACCCACCCATCCATCCATCCATCCATCCATCCATCCATCCATCCATCCATCCATCCATCCCATCCATCCATCCATCCATCCATCCATCCATCCATCCATCCACCCATCCACCCATCCATCCTTCCACCCATCCACCCATCCATCCACCCATCCACCCACCCATCCATCCACCCATCCATCCACCCTTCCTTCCTTCCTTCCTTCCTTCCTTCCTTCCTTCCTTCCTCCCATCTTTCCATCCGTCTATTCACTCATCTTTCCGTCCATGCATGTCTCACCCACACTTACTCTGTTCATTCCCCCACCTGTCTGTCCACCCACCAACCCACCTGCCGTCCACCATCCCTTCCTTCATTTTCCCAACCATCTGAACATCCATCTATCCAAACACCTGTAACTCAACATCCTTCCATCTATCCACCTATAAACACACTCACACACACACACACTCACACTCCCACACACACACACACACCCTGAATACCCCCCACTTGCCCTTATATCTATCCATTGTCCAGCTGATCTTCAATCACCCAGCCAAACATTTCATTCAATTATTTCAGTTAATCACCTTACTTCTTCCTGTGATCATTAGACTTGAATAAATTATCCATCATTGATTTATTCATAACTCATGCATCCTTCTATCAACAGTGCCATTTCTTAATCTTTTTACTAACTGGCCTTTGATTTCATGTTTCATCTGTTAATCCATTCCTCCATATGAGTATGTGTTGCTTTACAAGTTGAATGCATAATCCAGTTTAGTCTGTTCATTTCATTAACTCGTAAATCTGTCCATTCATTAATTGACTTATCCATTGATTTTCTTATGGATTCATTTTTACGTCCACTCATTGAGAGATTCATCTGCTAACCCACCTACTTCTCTGTTATATTCCTAAGGATACAACTTTGAGTACTTCATATAAAAATCCATATAAAGTTATGGTGCATGTGCAACTGAGAGCATGCGTGCGTGCGTGCGTGCGTGCGTGCGTGCGTGTGTGTGTGTGTGTGTGTGTGCATGTGTATGTGTGTGTATATGCATGTGTGTGTATGTATGTATGCATGTGTGTTTGCATACAGAGACAAACTTGCACAGGTGGAAATTTTACTGCTTTTCTGCCTCACACTTCTACACCAACACGAATACTATGCTGTGTCCCTGTGCACTAGCCCTTTGCTATGTGTTTTTTTTAAAAAGATTTAACAACATTCTGCCTCCATATATGCTTGCACGCCAGAAGAGGGCACCATATCTCATTACAGAGGGTTGTGAGCCACCATGTGGTTATTGGGAATTGAACTCAGGATCTCTGGAAGAGCAGTCATCTCTCCAGCCCTTGCTGTGTGTTTTACTCACTTTTTAAAAAACCATGGCTGAAATTGAAGTTCACTGAGGAGAGATTTAATTTACTTTTACCCATGGGCACAGAGGGACAGTCGCTTACTGATAGGACAGTTGTTTGCACCCACAAGTGTGTAGGGAGAAACTCTGATTAAGAGGTACCACTGTCCATGCCCGCTTGGGGCTGGTCACAGGTACCGCTGACCACGCCCATTTGGCGTGGTCAGAGTGAGGTAAGAAGGGTTTCAGTAGGAGTGAGGCACACACATGGGCTTTTTCTCTCTTTTTCCTGGCTGAGCTCACTAGGAAGAATCTTGTGGCTCTCCCCTGTTGCAGTACAAACCTGGTCACTGGCTCCCTTGCGTGCCTACTATTCCTTAATAAACTACCTGTTATAATCTATTTCTGACTCCACTTTGTAAACCTCATTGCAAGTGCAATGCGTCTCCTTGTTGGACTCTTTCCTGGGTTGCTGGCTCCTAGAATAAAGCATCACTGCTACAAAGCTGGCAGAGTAGATCCACTGTTCCCCTCTTCCGTGCAGAGAAACTACAAAAGGAGGTCGATCAGGTGATCGGCTCACACCGCCTACCAACCCTTGACGACCGCACCAAAATGCCATACACTGATGCCGTCATCCACGAGATTCAGAGATTTTCAGATCTTGTCCCTATTGGTGTGCCACACAAAGTCACCAAAGACACTTTGTTCCGCGGGTACCTGCTCCCCAAGGTGAGACCGGCTGCCATTCCACATCTCTACTCCATGAGCCTCCTGCCTTCTCCTCCATCCTAGTACCAGCCTGTTCTTGATTTCCCAGTTTTCCTGGTGTCTGATTGATGGATTGACTGTCTGCATATGTCAGTCAGGAATGTTGACACCTTTGTATCTCGTAATGTCTCCTAGGACACTGAAGTCTACCCCATCCTGAGCTCAGCTCTCCATGACCCACAGCACTTTGAACAACCAGACACCTTCAATCCTGACCACTTCCTGGATGCCAATGGGGCACTGAAGAAAAATGAAGCTTTTATGCCCTTCTCTATAGGTGAGACTCACCTGTGCTTCCTCTCCCTGACACTAGAGGGCAGGCTCTTCCTCCAGGACACAGACAGGACTAGGTCCACGTTTCCTGAGTCTATCCCAGCTGCTCTGCCTCAACCATCCCATTGACCCTGGCTACAGCCCCACTAGGGGACTCTTGACCTAAAGGAGAATCCTGGCCTGGAGGACTTTGGGGAGGTATTTAAAGTCCTCTAAACCTGAGCACATCATTTTCTTAGGAAACAGCAGCAAGAACAACAGACATAGTGGCACACAAGAAAATGACCAAACAAGCAGGCAAAAGAATATTAGAGCCAAAGAGATAGGATTGATGTCTGAGTCTCCAGCTCTAGGTTGGGGACATTGTGTTGAGAGTGAGATGTGTCACTGAAAGCTGCTTTGGAAAAATCTGTGTCACAAAACCAGTTCTAGAAGAACCGTCTCAGAGAGCTACACCATAGATTTCTGAGCTCATGTAAGCTATCTTCTGTAAATCGGATTCCCAGGGGATAGTGTTCTTTCCCTATGAACCCATGCACAGGACAATTTCTCAGCCCCTGGAGGGCACAGGCGTTGCTGGAAAATCCCTCCTTCCCCTAGAGGCCTGAGGCTTCCAGTTGCAGATTAAGAATCCCTGAGGTACAGGGCAGGTGGTGGAGCCTCTGCCTGGGCTTTCAGGCTCCCATTTCTGTGAGGTGACAACCCAACAGGGGCTCCTTACACCCCCGAGAATCCAGAGGGTGCCACAGATCCCTTATCAGACGCCGCTGTCCATCTCAAGTGTAGGAACTATTGAGTTTGTGAACTTTTGGGTCTCAAGCTGAACAAGGAGGGGTTGAGGGGAGAGTGTGGGTGGGGAGCAGAGGGAGGGAGAGGAGAGGCAGAAGGATGCTCACACAGTGCTCCTTCTGTGTGGTCCAGGCTGTTCTGAATGCTCAGTCTCCCAAGAGTGGCACTAACAGCTGTGCCTCCATGTCTGGCTCATAAGGACCCTAAACACCATCCAGTTGTTAATCTAGGAGTTTTCTAAGCAGTACCTTCACCCTCAGGGCAGCCCGATGAGATGGGTACCAATCCCCTCACGTGAGAAAGGAGGGACACTAAAGATGTTGCTCTATACACGTGGACACCTGCACACTTGGTTCCTACTCTAAGTGAGATCTTACAGATCTGGAACAAAGGACTCTGATAATCCAACAAAAGCCAGAAATCTGTCAGAAGTAACCATGAGACATCCACCAACAAACAGGCACACATGTTACAATTAATTTAATCCTCTTGTATGTGGTTGTATACATATCCATGTGGGCTATGGTGTGTGTTTATGTCAGAGGAAAGACTGTGGGTGTTGGTTCTCTCCTTGCAGCATGTGGGGTTCAGGGGTTCAAGCTCATGTCCTCAGGATTGATGGCAGGCTCCTTTCTATGTTAAGACATTGGTGCTGGCTCTTGAACTACTTCTTTTAGATTTTGGTAATCTCTTAACGCTGTCACTTGAATTGCAGGTTTAGGCTGAAAACTTTTTATTCATTGCAATGAATCTGGGTTTAGGGATGGGGCAGTCTGTAGGTTTTATACTGCCCTGGGTCACATGGCTCATCCTGGGGCTCACATGGCTCATCCTCTGTGCCCACAGGAAAGCGCATTTGTCCTGGAGAAGGCATCGCCCGCAACGAATTGTTCCTTTTCTTCACCACCATCCTCCAGAACTTCTCCTTGTCCAGTCCCGTGGATCCTAAGGACATTGACCTCAGTCCCAAGGAGAGTGGCTTTGCCAAATTGCCTCCAATATACAAGATCTGCTTCTTGTCCCGATGACTGGGCTGAGGTGGCCAGGTGTCTCTACTCCTGTTATAATGACCCCGCCCATGTCTCTGCCTGTGAGAGACCTGATGGGAACCAGGCCCTAGATCTGTCCTCACCCCTTCCACCTTACTGCAGCTTCTCAGTGCTCCCAGGTGTGTTGTTCTTCCCTGTGAATGGTACTGGTGCACCATGGAGTCATCTAATGGGCTCTGAATATGGTCTGAATTCTGCATATTCTGACTTGCCTAATATGTATAGTTCACATAAATGGAATCATGTGGTCTGTGACTTTTGGGGTCTGGTATCTTTTACTTAAACAGTATTATCTAGGTTCCTGTGCTTTGCAGCCCACAGTCACATACCTTCAAGTGCTCTCATCATGGACTTATCAGCAAAAACACAATTACGTTGTTTCATGTGTTGTGCCAGCAGAAGGTATGGTCCCGATTTAGGGTGGGTCTTCCTGCTTCTAATATTCTGGTAAGAAATCCCTCACAGAGTGTCCAGCAGCCTGGGTTTTAGTTGGTGCCAGATACAGTCAAGTTAACACTCAAGAGCGGCCATCACAGTGCCCAGTCCATGGTCTCTCGACTATTCTTACATGTGACCTCTTGATGGCAGGTACCTAAGGTTCTTTTCAGAAGGGCTTCTTGCTGCAAACTCCATCCCATCCATGCCAGGGTTGTGAAGGGATACCCTGTTGATTTGTTTCCTGCTCTGCTGTGAGAACCTGGAACAGCAGGTTGTGATACCAGAGATTAACATAGTGGAAGATTAACCAATAAGATCACAAACAACTCAATAAAGTGACAGCAGCCATTTTGGTTACCTGCTCCCTTTTGTCAACCCTCTACCCTCCTGGCCTCTTGGGCTAGCTTCCCCTTCTCTCCTCTCCCTTCTGGTCACATGGCCCAGCTCATTCTGGACTGTCCCAGATGTCCCTGCCTCTGGCTGTGCTCTCTCTTTTATCTACAATAAACTTTTTCTGCCACCATATCTAGGAGCCATTGTGTTCTTTCCTTTTTTTGTGTCTTTCATTCATCTGCTACTGAAACCTGGACCATTCTCATCCCTCCCTTATTTATTTATTTATTTATTTATTTACTTATTTATTTACTTTTTCATTTAGTTATGATTTATAATCAACATTGGACAGGTTGCCCAAGCTCATAGGTGCACCAATCCTGAGACTGTTGCTATGCAACTAGCAGACACTACCCCTGCCCTACCCCAATATATTCCCCGCCCCAGTGCTGACTGAAGTCCTTTTTGCTGTACCTGCCTCACCCGACAGATGAAGGTCATACAGTTAATGTGGTGCCCAGATTCTGAACCCCCAAATCACCAAGAGGCCCATTCAATGCAAAAGCAATGAGTCTTTTATTGCGGTTTTGTTTAACAAGTTAACCCCATTAGCTTGGGCCTTTCATCCATCCACCAAGGTGTATGGGTGGTGAAAGATTCCAAGAAACCATGAGACAATGCTTTTATAGGCTTGCTTAAGGGGAGTGTCTAGGGGTGCACACAAACTCAGGATTGGTGTGCCTCTGAAGGGACCAGTTCCCCATTTCGGCAGTCTTAACAGCTGTCTGACCTTGTCTTGTTAGACCCCCGAAAACTCAAGTATCCGGGGTCCCAGGCCACGTTCGCGGTCACCCCAATCACCAGGCAGATTCGAGAGCTTGCTGCAAACTGCATGAGGCTTTATTGTAATTTAACGAGCTAACCCCCATGTTAGCTCGGGTCTTTCACCCACCCGCCATGGCGGATGGCTAGAAAAGATGGCTCCTAGGGGCTCCCGAGAGATCTTATAGGACAGCGTAAGGGGAGTGTCTAGGGGTACGCACAGGCTTACGATTGGTGTGCCTCCAGGCTTGGAGGGCTTGCCCTGTGTTGATTGGTCAACTGGTTGTTATGGCCCATAGGCCCTCCCAGGGTGGTTGCTATGCTCTGTGTGTCATTGCTGTGCGCTTGTCCATAAAGCACACCCAGGGTCGTAAAGCATAGCGCCACCAGCTAACTTCTGATTGGCTCCTTGTCACGAGACAGGCATCTGACTTTCTAGTGACTAAGGTTCCTTGTCACGAGACAGGCATCTGACCTCTAAGTGACCAAGGCAGGTTTATGGCAAGCACGTGTTCGGCTGTTATGGCTGCCAAAAGGGAAGCTGGTTCCTTCAGTCTTAGTCACTAAGGTCAGATACCTGCCCCTGTTGGCAGCCATAGCAGCTAAACATGTGCTTGTCTGACCTTGTCCTAGTCACTAGAAAGTCAGATGCCTGCCTCGTGACAAGGAACCAATCAGAAGTTAGCTGGTGGTGCTATGCTTTACGGCTCTGGGTGTGCTTTACGGACAAGTGCACAGCAATGACACACAGAGCATAGCAATCACCCTGGGAGGGCCTATGGGCCATAACAACCAGTTGGCCAATCAACACAGGGCAAGCCCTCCAAGCCTGGAGGCACACCAATCCTGAGTCTGTGTGTACCTCTAGACACTCCCCTTACGCTGCCCTACAAGATCTCTATGTAGCCGGTTCTAGCTGTCTTTTGTAGCCATCTGCCATAGCGGGTGGATGAAAGACCCAAGCTAACATGGGGTTAGCTCGTTAAACAACAATAAAGCCTCATGCTGTTTGCATCAAGCTTTCAACTCCGCCTGGTGATTGGGGTGACCGAGTTCCTGGGCTGAGACCCAGGAGGCCTGAGCTTTCTGGGGGTCCTCTAGTATGGGAGGGAACTATCTGTCAGGAATATGTATTAAAGAGTCTTAGAAGATGAGCTGTGTGTCTGTGAATAAAAATTTAAAGTAAGAAAGATAAAAAAAAATAAAGAATCTCTATATAAACCCTGTGTCTGTTCAGCTTGTGGCTGTACAGCTGCCTGATTCCACGCTGGCAGAGGCAGCCACTCTCATGGATTTTCCCTCCCAATAAAACTCTTGAATGAGCATTGGGTGAAGACTTCTTTTGCAGTGGAGCAGAGACAACCTTGGGTAGAGCAGAGCCAATAGTGCTACAACACTTTTACCAGGGAATCCCTTCCCCGGCAGAGCAGAGTTATTACATTCTGCTCCAGGGGAGCAGAGCTGAATGGTAACAAGTTCACTGGGGAAGCCCTCTTCTGCCTGAGCAGAGCTGTTACACTGGGGAAAGCTTCCCAGGAGGGGAAGCCCTCTCCTGCCTGAGCAGAGCTGATATGGGAAAGCCTTCCCTGAAGCAGAGCTGTAAGCTGCCAAGCTTACTGTGACCTGTGGTATTTCTTGGTTCCGAATCTCCAGGATACCTTTCCATCCCAGGTGTAAAATTCTCTGTTCTGAGACACCTGAATGCCCGAATACCTGTCCCATCCTATCTGCCCCAAACACTTACAGCATCTCACGTAGGAGTACCTGCACCTTATCCTGCTCTTTAAATAATTTTAAATTTCTATTTTATGTGTATGATTCTGTGTATTTGCCTAAATCCGTGTCTGTGCACCACACACACGCATGGCTGGTGCCTGCCAAGGTCAGAAGAGGGTGTTGGATACTCTGGAATTGGAGATAGAACTGGTTGTGAGTTGCCATAGGGACGCTTGTAGCCCAGCACAGGTCCTAGGGAAGAGGTCCTCTTAATCTCTCCAGTACGGTCTCACCCTTTAAAGCACAGGACTGAGGTGAGCACGGAGAGCCTTTTGCCACAAGACAGCAAACAAGACTATAGTTGCAAGCTGAGTGCCATTGTCACCCCTGAATTATAGATAAGGAAACAGAGGAGCAGAGAGTTCCAAGATGCTTGCCCAAGCTCTGCCAGCTCATTACTGTTGGTCTAGAATCTAAATAAAAAGCAGTGGATTGTTATTTTGTTGCAGTAACCAAATGGTTCCAGAGAAACAACTAGAACAGAGAGATTGTTTCAGCACACCCGGTTGTTGCTTCACGGTAGGATGAGAGAAAGGAGAAGGAGAAGCAGGAGGTCCACATCTTCAAGTCCTCACACCAGGAGCCATTTCTTCCATCCTGGTCCCATGACCTTAAGTTTCTGGGAACTTCCAAAACAGTGCCACTAGATGGAAGTCCAGCTTTCCCTACATGTAAGCTCTGCCTCCCCCCTTTTCAGGTGAGGGCATTTTCCATGTGCACTCTAACATGTACAAGCACACACACACACAAATAAATAAATATATAAATCTAATTAAACAATGTCTAGCCAGGTGGCGATGGCACACACGTTTAATTTCAACACTCGGGAGGCCGAGGCAAGAGGATCTCTGTGAGTTTGAGTCCAGCTTGGTCTACATAGTGAGCTCCAGGACAGCCAGGGATACATAGTGAGACCCTGTCTTGAAAAACAAACAACAAACAAACAAAATGTCAATGTGCCTGTGAGCTTGAGGAATACTGTGTTTGCACCCTTACCTTGCCTGTGAGGTCCTCAGCAAGTTCTCCCATTCCCTGCCTTAGTCAGTCAGCTGTAAAACCAGAGGGGCGGGTGTTTGGAGGTCATGTGGGGTGTGGCAGATTTCTTGCTGGTCTGGTGTCAGAGTTACCAACTAACCCCAATCCCTACTGGGCTCCATCTGGCTTAGCTCCAAAGAGTTAGCACCTAGCTCTAATCCATCTTTTGTTTACAAGATACCCTTTGTTTCTCTTGTTCCCCTATGGGAATCTGTCTGAGAGTTTCCCAAGGATACAAAGCCTATGCAGAACTTGGTTCAGAAACCCAGAAAACTGTGGTACCTGGTGAATCAAGACTTTGCACTTGGCATTGTCTTTTTGGAAGCGTCATTCAAGTTGTTCAGAGCATAGGGAAATCAACTGGCTAAAGTGTAAATACAGAGAAAGATAACAATGCCATGGTCGAGGGGAAAGCACTGGACACCCCCAAGTCCCCCTCCAGCCCACCCTGCCATCCCCTGCTCTGCAGCTGTGAAAGGCTAAGTTCATTCTTAAAAGTGTCTCTTAAGTTCTCTTTCATAGACAGACCCTCTTGAACCCACACCGGCACTGCAACAGACGAGACATTGCGGGCTGAGCAGGTCTGCAGTGATTCCTGTTATGATCTTGATGCAAAGTACCCTGGCCTTCACCCACCCTGCCGCAATGGGCAGGATTTCATTCTTGTTCTTGGGGGCTGAATAGTACTCTGCAGTGTGGAATAGTTACATTTTCTTATGCATTTATTGGTTGGTGCCACAAAGGCTGTTTCTGCTCCTTGGCTATTGTAAATCGTGCTGTACTGAACACAGGAGTACAGAGGCATCTTCAGGGGACAGATTTAATTTTCTTTGGATATATTCCATGAGTAGGATTGCCCAATCATATCTTCTCTTTTTAATTTTGCATGCTGCTTTATTGCACGCCACAGCCAGTGTATGTAAAAGAGTTAACCCCTGTGAAACAGAAATCCATGGAAATTCAGAGAGGTCGATGGTAAGGACTGACAAGCAGAAGACTGTAACTTATGGCCAGGGTTATAGACTAGTGTTTGTACAGAATTGCAGTCCAGTTCTCTTAAATGCTAAGTGGTTCTTGAAAAGTGGCTTGAGAAGTCTCAATACATATGCCTACAGACAGGAACAGACTTTCTGGGCTCTGAAAGTATAATTGGCATAACTGGGCAGGGATCTCTCTTTTAAAGGGGTCCTTTGTACTTTTGCGCAGACTACACAGCCATGGAAACCTGGGCTGACCAGGGTACTGCCTGAATGCATTCTGAAGGTGACAGGGACAGGCCAGCATAATGTCTGAATTTTTGTATCATTGGCTTAATCATGTTTTTGAATGTTCTGATCTCATGATGTAATTTTAATATGTATTTATTGTTATATGAGGTGCACGGGTATTTTGCTTGCATGTATACATGTAAACCACTTGCATGCATTGCCCCTGGAGGCCAGGAGAGGGCGTCAGATCACCTGAGACTGGAGTTACAGATGGTTGTGAGCCACCACACGGATGTTGGGAATTGCACCCAGGTCCTCTGGAAGTGCAGCCAGTGCTGTTAGCCACTGACCTGAATCTCCAGCCCTTTGTGGGGCTATTTTGAAGGACATGACACCATTAGGCATTGGGTTCTGGCTGGTAGAAACAGGTCAATAGTGGTGGGCTTGGTCCTAGCAAGCTTTCTTTGCAAGCTAGCATGTGAGGAGCTCTACCACACAATTCAACCACCAGGAGCTAGGCTACTACCACTGTTGTACCCAACCTCTGAACCCCCAAATCACCCAGAGACCCGATGTGTTGCAAAAGCATAGAATCTTGAATAAATTATCAAGTTAATGAAGGGACAAGCCCCCACTAGCCAGCCATGATAGACTAACGCATGCTTGCATAACCTTGCTGGGCATGCCTTGGTCACTAGGAGGTCGGATGCCTGCCTTGTGGCAAGGAACCAATCAGAAGTTAGTTAGAGGGGCTATGCTTTAGAGCTCTGGGTGTGGTTTAGGGACAAGTGAAGAGCAATGACTTTCAGAGCATTATAACCGCCCTGGTAGCGCCTATGGGTCATAAAAACCAGTTGACCAGTCAACACAGGGCAGGTTGTCTAAGCCTGGAGGCACACTAATCCTGAGCCTAGTGTACCCCTAGACACCCCCTTATACTGACCTATAAGATCACTTTCTGGTGATTTCTTGGAGTTGTTCCCCAGCCATCCACTTTGGTGGATGGCTGAAAGGCCCAAGCTAAGTTGTTTAGCTTGTTAAACAACTGCAATAAAAGACTCATTACTAACCCTAACCCGAAAACTCAAGTATCCGGGGTCTCAGGCCAGGTTCGAGGTCACCCCAATCACCAGGCGGATTCGAGAGCTTGCTGCAAACTGCACGAGGCTTTATTGTAATTTAACGAGTTAACCCCATGTTAGCTCGGGTCTTTCACCCACCCGCCATGGCAGATGGCTAGAAAAGACGGCTCCTTGGGTCTCCCAAAAGATCTTATAGGGCAGCGTAAGGGGAGTGTCTAGGGGTACACACAGGCTCACGATTGGTATGCCTCCAGGCTTGGAGGGCTTGCCCTGTGTTGATTGGTCAACTGGTTGTTATGGCCCATAGGCCCTCCCAGGGTGGTTGCTATGCTCTCTACGTCATTGCTGTGTGCTTGTCCGTAAAGCACACCTAAGATCGTAAAGCATAGAGCCACCAGCTAACCTCTGATTGGCTCCCTGTCACGAGACAGGCATCTGACTTTCTAGTGTCTAGGTCAAGGTCATAGAGGCACATGTTCAGCCATAATGGCTGCCAAAAGGGAAGCCGGTTCCTTCACATTGAAATGGGCATCTTGGTGAGTTTGGGGTTCAGAATTTGGGCACCATATTGCCTGTATTAACTTGTGTCCTCCCTCTGATGAGGCAGGTACAGCAAGAAGGACTTCAGCACTGGGGCAGGGAATATATTGGGGTAGGGTAAGGGCAGTGTTTGGGGGTCCCCTAGTTGCATAGCAACAGTCTCAGCATTGGTGCACCTCTGAGCTTGGGCAACCTGTCTTGTGTTGATTGGCCAAGTGCAGCTGCAGTAAAGTTGCTATGATTAGACACCCTCCCAGGGCAGTTGCTAGCTCCACATTCCAGAGCCCAACAGCTAAATTCTGATTTGTTCCTCACCACATGGAGGGTATCTGTCTTCCTAGTGACTAGAGCAAGGTCAGGAACTCCAGCACATGCTGCTGAGTCAGAGGCCTATATCTTCTCTGCAGCCTGTCATAGCTGCCAAAGCAGGGGTCCGGGTGAGGCTCTGGTCCCTTCACCACCCTCGTGCCTTTCCACTAGGGTCAACTGAAACCAGGATCCAAATTAAAACTTTCTTCCCATAAGTGGTTTCTGGAAGGTCAGATTCATACCAAAATTACTCATAACTGAATGAAAATAAATAAATAAATACATACATACATACATAAATAGGGAAAGGATGGGACTACTCCAGGTTTCAGTACCAGATGAATGAAAGAAATAAAAAAATTAAGGACATGATGTCTCTTAGGTATGTGGAGGAGAAAGTTTATTGTAGATAAAAGAGAGAGCATAGCCAGAGCAGGAACACCTGGGATAGTCCATTATGAGCTGGGCCATGTGACCAGAAGGGAGAGGAGAGAAGGGGAAGCCAGACCAAGAGGCCAGGAGGGTAGAGGGTTGACAAAAGGGAGCAGGTAACCAAAATGGCTGCTGTCACTTTATTGAGTTGTTTGTGATCTTACTGGTTAATCTTCCACTATGTTAATCTCTGGTGTCACCACCTGCTGTTCCAGGTTCTCACAGCAGAGCAGGAAACAATCAACAGGGTGTCCCTTCACAACCCTGGCATGAATGGGATGGAGTTTGCAGCAAGAAGCCCTGCTGATGCTGGGCGTTGGTGGCGCACGCCTTTAATCCCAGCCCTCAGGAGGCAGAGGCAGGTGGATCTCTGTGAGTTCGAACCAGTCTAGTATACAAGAGCAAGTGCCAGGATAGGCTTCAAAGACACAGAGAAACTCTGTCTCAAAAAGAAAGAAAGAAAGAAAGAAAGAAAGAAAGAAAGAAAGAAAGAAAGAAGCCCTTCTGAAAAGAAACTTAGGTACCAGCCATCAAGAGGTCACATGTAAGAATAGCTGGGAGACCATGGACTGGGCACTGTGATGGCCGCTCTTGAGTGTTAACTTGTCTGTATCTGACACCAACTAAAACCTAGGCTGCTGAACACTCTGTGAGGGATTTCTTACCAGATTATTAGAAGCAGGAAGACCCACCCTAAATATGGACCACACCTTCTGCTGGCACAAGACATGAAACAAGGTAATTGTGCTTTTGCCGAGAAAGACCATGATGAAAACCCTTGAAGGTGTGTGACTGTAGGCTGCAACACACAGAAACCCAGATAATACTGTGTAAAGTAAAAGATACCAGACCCCAGAGGTCACAGACCATGTGATTCCCTTTATGTGAACCATACATATTAGGCAAGTCCATAGACACAGAATTCAGACCATATACAGAGTCCATTCGATGACTTCCTGGTGCATCTGGAGCTGATACATGGCATGTGGCTGTTGAGAGATAGGGGAGTGACTGAGATTGTGATGTGGCCTCCAAGTCTCTCTGATCACACAATCACTTGATTGAACCCTCCAGTACCATTCACAGGAAGAACAGCACACCCAGAGATTTGGAGAAACTGCAGTAAGGTGGAAGAGGTGAGGACAGATCTAGGGCCTGGTTCCCATCAGGTCTCTCACAGGCAGAGACATGGGCGGGGCCATCATAACAGGAGTAGAGACACCTGGCCGCCTCAGCTCAGTCATCGGGACAAGAAGCAGATCTGGTATTCTGGGGGCACTCTGCCAAAGCCACTCTCCTTGGGACTGAGGTCAATGTCCTTAGGATCCACAGGACTGGACAAGGAGAAGTTCTGGAGGAGGGTGGTGAAGAAAAGGAACAATTCGTTGCGGGCGATGCCTTCTCCAGGACAAATGCGCTTTCCTGTGGGCACAGAGGATGAGCCGTGTGAGCCCCAGGGCAGTGTACAACCTTCCGACTGTCCCATCCCTAAACCCAGACAGCTCTGCCCACTGCAATGAAGAAGAAGGTTTGACCCCCATCTTGCCATTCCAATGACAGCATTAAGAGATTCCCAAGCCTTAAAGAACTGGTTCAAGAGCCAGTGCCAAAGTCTTAGCATGGAAAGGAGCCTGCCATGAATCCTGAGGACATGGGTTCAATACCCTGAGCCCACATGCTGCAAGGAGAGAAGCAATCCCCACAGTCTGTCCACTGCCATAAACACACACAATAGCCCACATGGATATGCATACAACCACATAGGAAAGGATTAAATTAATTGTAACATGTGTGCCTGTTTATTGATGGATATCTCATGGTTACTTCTGACAGATTTCTAGCTTTTGTTGGATTATCAGAATCCTTTGTTCCAGATCTGTAAGATCTCACTTAGAGTAGGAACCAAGTGTGCAGGTGTCCACGTGTATAGAGCAGCATCTTTAGTGTCCCTCCTTTCTCACGTGAGGGGATTTGTTCCCATCTCATCGGGCTGCCCTGAGGGTGAAGGTACTGCTTAGAAAACTCCTAGATTAACAACTGGATGGTGTTTAGGGTCCTTATGAGCCAGACATGGAGGCACATGCTGTAAGTGCAGCTCTTGGGAGACTGAGCATTCAGAACAGCTTGGACTACACAGAAGGAGCACTGTGTGAGCATCCTTCTGCCTCTCCTCTCCCTCCCTCTGCTCCCCACCCACACTCTCCCCTCAACCCATCCTTGTTGAGCTTGAGACCAGCAAGTTCACAAACTCAATAGTTCCTACACTTGAGATGGACAGGGGGGTTGATAAGGGATCTGTGGCACCATCTGGATTCTCAGGGGTATAAGGACCCTCAGAGCAATGACCACCTGCCCTGTACCTCAGGGATTCTTAATCTGCAACTGGAAGCCTCAGGCCTCTAGAGGAAGGAGGGATTTTCCAGCATGCCTGTGCCCTCCAGTTGTTGAGAAATTGTACCTGTGCATGGGTTTATATGGAAAGCATGTTGTACCCTGGGAATCCCATTTGCAGAACATAACTTACATGATCTCAGAAATCCATGGCGTTATCTCTCTGAGATGGTTCTCCTAGAAGTGGTTTGTGATGCCGATTTTTCCAGAGCAGCTTTTTGTGACACCTCTCACTCTCATTACAATGTCCCCAAGCCTGGAGCTGTCTCTTTGGCTCTAATATCCTTTTGCCTGCTTGTTTGCTCACTCTCTTGCTTGCTTGCATCCAGCCACAGTCTATCATCGCTATGTGTCTTTTTAACTCTTTTATGATTACCTTTTTTTAAACTTTAAACTTCCTAGCTATCATCCTAAAACCCCACCACCCCCTGTCTCCCCTCCAACCCTCTTCCCCTCAGCCCCCACCAGCCCCAGCTAAACATATCTAATCATGCGTTCTGTCATGTCTCCTTCTTATGTCCCATTTTCTCCACACCACTGACTTTCCAAACTTGGGTCTGTTATATGGACAATTAATTTTTATGTCAAACCTACCTGTCTACAACTCTGAAGATGAATATGAAAGGAGCCCATTATTCTGGACAGACTGGAAGCAACACTTACCAGAGACACTGATCAGCAGAAGAGCACTTGCCTAAAATCCCTCAGTGAGGGAATGAGGACAGAGATCAGTAGTAGAGTACACTGCAGGGTAAAAGGGTCAGCCAAAGAAACCAACCCATCCCTGAACATGAAATCTGACCCAGATCCCAGAGCCAGTGAAAGAAACACACATTGGCCCTGAACCTGAGCCAATTAAAAAAAATCAAAACAATTTAGTCCTGTACCTAGAACCTAAGAAGCAGACCCTGACTGTGAAACCAGAGCCAAAGAAATACACCTTGGCCCTAAACCAGAGCCAGTGAAAGAAATATACCCTGGCCACCAAATAGAACCAAAAAGCTAGAAGGAGGAGGAGAAGGCAGAGGAGGAAGAAGAAGAAGAAGAAGAAGAAGAAGAAGAAGAAGAAGAAGAAGAAGAAGAAGAAATAAGAAAAGGTTAGTCGATGGGGAATGTACTGTGTACGTTCATCTTATTGATTATTGAATAAAGTACTTGTTTGGCCAATGAGACAGCAAGTTAGATGGGACTAGGAGTCAAAGAGGATTCTGGGAAATTTAGTAGAGAAGTGGTGATTCAGGCAGGAAGTGACATAGTAAGGAGACTCATATTTAAGCAAGGAGAAACAGGAAATGTCCCTTTTCCCCTCATCATCTCCACCAGTGGCGCCATGTGAGCCACCGGCAAGAGAGGGTGCCAGCGGAAGGCATCCTCTATAAGATAAGTCTTATAAAATATAAGGATATAAAATTGCAGTTGGACAAGAGGCATGGACTCTGTGATGTCTTGAGGTCTACTGAGAGCATGATAAATATGGTTGACAACAATATGCTATATTTTAAAAGTTGTGAGATAGTATACTTTAAGTGTCCTCAAAACAAAAATGATGGAATATGTGTGATATAACATGTTAGTTGGTTTAATTTAGCCACGCCATTGTGAACATACTATATTATGTATCATAATTGTGTATGACTTTATTTATGAGCTAAATAAATGAATGAAAAAAAAAAAAAAGAGCACCAACTGCTCTTCCAGAGGTCCTGAGTTCAATTCCCAGCAACCATATGGTGGCTCACAACCATCCGTTATGAGATAGGGTGCCCTCTTCTGGTGTGCAGATATACATGGAAGCAGAATGTTGTATACATAATAAATAAATAAAATATTTAAAAAATATAGATTTATGATAATTAAGACTGAGCTAACAGATGAGAACCCTAGTCATTGGCCAAGAAGCTTTGTACCTAATATGTCTCTGTATTTTCTTTTTTGTCCATCCACGCTGCAGGCAGAAGTCAGGCGGCTTGTGGAGACCACCCATGTGGCGGTAGGGCTCGGGCAGCTTTGGCGGAAAGATTTATCATAACAGAATGGTGTCAGAAGTGTGATGACCCCATGCCTCTAGGTTCCCAGAGAAAGAGGGAGACCTGCTGCCACAGCCTGCCCTGTTGGGCCCCTGAGAGGCATTGGAGCAGCTTCCATATGCTCAAGCCATCGTGGTGCTCTTGGTGCTTAGGGGCTGGCTAAAGGTTCCCTACAGTTAGTGAAAGAAACAGTTTGTTCCTGAAACCAGAGCCTAGAATGCCTCTGACCAACTGAATCCTAAAACCAACTAATCCTGGAGAATGAAAAGTAACCGATTCAGATCCCAAAGGATACAATAAACGGTGATGACACCCTATGGAAGGCCTCACCACCCAGGGGGAGCAGAAAGGGTATGTGATAGGTAGGGTTTAATTGGGGGGTGGAGGGGTGTAGGGGTTGAGGGAAGGGAGAAGGAACTGGGATTGGTATGTAAAACAATCTTGTTTCTAATTCAAATAAAAAATCTGCAGAAAATAAAGAAAAGAAAAGAAACCAATTCTGAGAAGATAATCTTCTCCCTGAGAAAACTCCACCCCTAAGAAGCTCTGTATTAGCCTCCTTCCTGTGGAGTTGCTGACTGTCCTTTCCCACCCTGGCAGAGGCAATATTCTCAAAAGAGTCTTGGGTGAAGATCTTCATTCACCAGTACAGAGTAGAAGAACTTTGCTGAGTTCCCTTAGCGGGCTGAGCAGAAAATCATTGCTGGGTTGTTCCCTTAGGAGCATTCAGCAAGGCTGAGCAGAAAAAAGTAACAACTTTTCACCAGAGACAGAGGAGATTGCTACGTTTCTGCCACAGCTTCTCATTTGGCAGATTTTAGCAGAAGAAGTAACATCTTGGACCTCAGCAGGAGAAGCAGCTAGCTCTGTTAGGATGTTCCCTTCGGGGAACAGAGCAGAGAAAAACTGTACCTCCTCTATCTAGGGGAGCAGCAAAATTGCTCTATCATGCGGGGAGGCCATTCCCCCACTGCACCCAGCTTCAGGTATGACCTGACTTCCCAACAACTCAGGATACCTTTCCCTCAAGGGCTGAGGTGTCCTAATGCAGCTCCAGCCTCCAGAGATTTCTTATGGCGGCTCTGGCTCTAAGTATAGCCTGGCTTCCCAATAAATCAGGACACCTTTTCAGCTCCAAAAATGTAACACTCACTCCCTTACGAGAATCTTCTAGACTGCACCAGGGAAAGGCTGGAGGAGTGGGCTCTTTTGAAGAGAACTTGCTTAACACACATTCAACCCCGGGTTTCTCAGCTCCCACGAGGACACAATTGGGGTGGAGGGTCAACAAAGTCTCAAGTATTATTTGTAGAACTCCACTTTCTCCAAAAGATAAGAAAGCTGAACACAAAGTTTCCATGTTTACATTCAATAGAGTCCATTAAACTGAAGTAAATTTGGCCAAAGGGAACTTCTGTATGTAACTAACTAACCAAACACAGCAGGCAACCAAACTACACACTAATTTGAGATTATGTTATTTCTGTGAAGAACAAATCTCAGTTACTCAGAACAGTTTACCTACCCCAGTATAACAACTATTCCCAGCATGGCCAAATAAGGTAAACGCAGAGCTGGCACCTATCAGGCTGTGTGTCCATGCCCAGCTGGTGCTGGAACTCCGAACTTTGTCTGGTTCAGGATATTATCTATCATGAATGGTCTTCTGGATCCAATAAAAGCTAATAATTTTGATGTCTCTTAAAATTTAACAAGAGTGCAAACAGGGGCAAGTGTGTGAAGACATGCCCCTTGTCACCAGTGCTCACAGCTAAAGTCAATGTCTCCCCAGCCATCAAGACCCTACCCGGTTCATAGCACTGTGGATAGACTGTGTCAGCTGTTCTTGCTGCTGTTTCCTAAGAAAATGGTTTGCTCAGGTTAACAGGACTTTAAATACCTCCCCAGAGTCCTCCTGACCAGGATTCTCCTTTAGGTCAAGAGTCCCCTTGTGGACCTGTAGCCAGGGTGAATGGGATGGATCAGGCAAAGCAGCTGGAATAGACTCAGGAAACGTGGACCTAGTCCTGTCTGTGTCCTGGAGGAAGAGCCTGCCCTCTAGTGTCAGGGAGAGGAAGCACAGGTGAGTCTCACCTATAGAGAAGGGCATAAAAGCTTCATTTTTCTTCAGTGCCCCATTGGCATCCAGGAAGCGGTCAGGATTGAAGGTGTCTGGTTGTTCAAAGTGCTGTGGGTCATGGAGAGCTGAGCTCAGGATGGGGTAGACTTCAGTGTCCTAGGAGACATTACGAGATACAAAGGTGTCAGCATTCTCTGACTGACATATGCAGACAGTCACTTCACCAGTAAGACACCAGGAATGCTGGGAAACCAAGAACAGGCTGGTACTAGGATGGAGGAGAAGGCAGGAGGCTCATGGAGTAGAGATGTGGAATGGCAGCCGGTCTCACCTTGGGGAGCAGGTACCCGCGGAACAAAGTGTCTTTGGTGACTTTGTGTGGCACACCAATAGGGACAACATCTGAAAGTCTCTGAATCTCGTGGATGACGGCATCAGTGTATGGCATTTTGGTGCGGTCGTCAAGGGTTGGTAGGCGGTGTGAGCCGATCACCTCATCGATCTCCTTTTGGACTTTCTCTGCACGGAAGAGGGGAACAGTGGATCTACTCTGCCAGCTTTGTAGCAGTGATGCTTTATTCTAGGAGCCAACAAGCCAGGAAAGAGTGCAGCAAGGAGACTCTCCTGAATAAAGCAGTGTCCTTGAGGGTCCAAAACTGCCCTATCCTTAAGTGACTGTCCCTCCATGTCCATGTGTAAAACTAAATTAAATCTCTCCTCTGTAGCTTCAACCTCATTTCAGGAGGGTTTTTTAAATAGTAAGTAAAACACACTGCAAAGGCTACTGCGTAGGGACACTTCATACAATTATTTTGGTTTGGGAGTGTGAGGGAGACAAGCAGTAAAAATTTCCACCTTTGCAAGGGAATGAATTCTCTCCATATACACACACGCATGCACAAGCACACACACAATCATGCATGCATATACACACATAAACACAGGCACACACACATGGGCACACACACTCCTGAATACATACACACATACACACATGCAAATAAACACACATACACATGCATGCATCCATACATATATGCCCACACACTCATGTACACACACATGCAAACACACATGCACACAAACATCTAGATAAAAGCACAGATGCACACAGCAGGCTTTCAGGTGGATATTCACTATAGCTTTACATGGATTAGTTATATGAAGTACTCCAAGTGGCATCCTTTGAATATAACAGAGAAGCAGGTGGAATAGCAAATGAATCTATCTATGGATGGATGTAAATATGATTCCATGAGAAAATTATGGGCAAAATCAATTAATGAATGGACAGATTCAGGAATTAATGAATTGAACAGACTAAAACTGGATAATGTATTCCACTTGTAAAGCAACAGATGATTCAATTAGTGGGTAAACGGAAGAATGGATAAACAAACGAAAGATGGATTCAAAGGCCTGTTTGTGAAAGGATTAAGAAATGACACTGTTGTTAGAGGATGCATGAGTTATGAATAAATCAATGATGGATAATTTATACAAGTCTATTGGTCAAAGGAAAACGTAAGCGGAGTTACTGAAATAAATGAATGAAATGTTTGGTTGGGTGATTGAAGAATCAGTTGGATAAATGGATAGATATATGGTTGAGTGCTTGGGTACTAGGGGTGTGTGAGTGTGAAAGAGTGTGCATGACTGTGTGTGTGTGAATAAGTGTGTATGAGTGTGTGTGTGTGTGAGTGTGTGAGTGAGTGTGTGTGTGTGTGAGAGAGTCTCTCTCTCTCTGTGTGAGTGTGAGTGTGTGTGTATGAGTGTGTGTGTGTGAGTGTCTGTGTGTGTGTGTGTGTGTGTGAGTATCTGTGTGTGTGTGTGAGTGTCTGTGTGTGTGTGTGTGTGTGTGTGTGTGTGTGTGTGTGTGTCTATAGGTGGGTAGATGGAAGGATGTTGAGTTACAGGTGTTTGGATAGATGGATGTTCAGATGGTTGGGAAAATGAAGGAAGGGATGGTGGACGGCAGGTGGGTTGGTGGGTGGACAGACAGGTGGGGGAATGAACAGAGTAAGTGTGGGTGAGACATGCATGGACGGAAAGATGAGTGAATAGACGGATGGAAAGATGGGAGGAAGGATGGATGGATGGATGGATGGATGGGTGGATGGATGGATGGATGGATCAACCTTTAAATGATAGGAACAATGGAAAATGGATCAGCTGAGGGTTAATTCACAAACCACCCACAGCACTGCCCTAGTTGAGAAGTAGATCAAAGCCTTCAGAGCTCCAGATATAAGAGATCCAGGTCTCTCTCATTCACACAAACCTCCACAGCCAAGAAGAAGCTGGAAGCTCCCCCACCTGGCATCCTGGGGCCCACCTGCAACATGGGGGTATTTGAGCATGAGCAGGAAGCCATAGTGGAGCGTGGTGCTGCTGGTCTCGGTGCCAGCAAAGAAGAGAGCCAGCACTGTGAGCACGAGATTCTTTTGTTGGAACTCCGTGTGTGGGTTGGACTTCTCCTGGTTCCAAACAGGAGAGAGAAAGGAGGGTCAGGGTGACTGGAGCCTTGCAGGGAGATGCTCACACATCCTGGGCACTGTCCTTGTGTCTCACTCTATGGACCACATGGCATTTCTCAGTCCCTGACAATGTCACCTGGTCTCTGTGTGATCTGTCTTCTCTCTCTACTCTGCTCTCTGATAGTTTATCACGGTTTGTGTCCCAGGCTCTTTCTTGCTTTTCTCCCTCTGAGGTCTTTTCTGCCTTTTGTCCCTTGTCCTGTGTGTCTTGCACAGCCTTCTTTCTCCCTGTTTCATCTTCTCCTCCCTTTCTCTATTCTTCATTTTCCAGATGCTTCTGCATCTCCTCCACTCCATTTCCTGTCTCTCCTCCCCATCTTCTGCCCCTCATTTCCTCTGCTCACATCCTCAGCCCTCACTCTCTCATCCCCTCTCACTCACGCAGGACTTACCTTCTCCATGCGTAGAAGGTAGGTATCAATGAAGTCTCTTGGATTGCTGGGGTCCAAGGTTTCCTGGTGCTGCTCCACACTGCGTTCAATGTAGTCAAGGATTTCCTGGGTGATTCTGGAGATGCGTACCTGTGCACCAGGAAAGTACTTCAGGAAGCCAGAGAAGAGCTCAAACACCTGCAGGAATGAAGGAACAGGAGGTCACCTGGAGCTATCAGTCTCAAGAAGCAGGATGTTTTCCTAGGTCCCCATATTTCATGAGGATTCGCGCTCTCTCCTTCTAACCTCCCCACTTCCCTCCCTTTGTTTTCCTGCTCTCATTTCCTAATCTTCTCTTGCTCCCTCCTTTCCCTCTCATGGACATGGACATAGGGCATGCTGTCAGTGTGTGTCTGCT